>NC_052341.1:2295421-2505421 GCF_016432855.1 Salvelinus namaycush | reverse complement strand
TTATCAGTACATCACAGCAGCCAGAGGAGGTTATCAGTCAGTAGCAGACATCACAGCATCCAGAGGAGATTATCAGTACATCACAGCAGCCAGAGGAGGTTATCAGTCAGTAGCAGACATCACAGTAGCCAGAGGAGGTTATCAGTACATCACAGTAGCCAGAGGAGGTTATCAGTACATCACAGCAGCCAGAGGAGGTTATCAGTACATCACAGCAGCCAGAGGAGGTTATCAGTACATCACAGTAGCCAGAGGAGGTTATCAGTACATCACAGCAGCCAGAGGAGGTTATCAGTACATCACAGCAGTCAGAGGAGGTTAACAGTACATCACAGCAGCCAGAGGAGGTCATCAGTACATCACAGTAGCCAGAGGAGGTTATCAGTACATCACAGCAGCCAGAGGAGGTTATCAGTACATCACAGTAGCCAGAGGAGGTTATCAGTACATCACAGCAGCCAGAGGAGGTTATCAGTCAGTAGCAGACATCACAGCAGCCAGAGGAGGTTATCAGTACATCACAGCAGCCAGAGGAGGTTATCAGTACATCACAGCAGCCAGAGGAGGTTATCAGTACATCACAGCAGCCAGAGGAGGTTATCAGTCTGTAGCAGACATCACAGTAGCCAGAGGAGGATATCAGTACATCACATTATCCAGAGGAGGTTATCAGTACATCACAGCAGCCAGAGGAGGTTATCAGTCAGTAGCAGACATCACAGCAGCCGGAAGAGGGCATCAAAAATAAATATTTTAGAAATGTTTATGTAACAGAGATTACGAACGTACAATGAGCTCACTCCACAGCCAGCTTGAAATGTCGATTGGTCAAACGGTTGGTACGTTGTCAAGGAGGGCGGTCACGTGTGTCTGCGAGCAGAGAATCACTGGTTGGAGCCCAGTATGGGACAGTGACAGTGGAGGAAGCTATACTGTTAGCAGCACACTGATGTCTGATTTCATTTACATAAGAACACACTAATTGTAATAGGGCCATCTTCTGCACTAGACAAGGTTGTGCGTATCGTAAACAAATCGCATACACATATACTAATCATTTATTCACAAACTGTCTTTAGTAGCTGTCTTAAATCGCATTTGGATTAAAACCTCTACTAAGTTGTATATCATATCAATATTACTATTATCAACGTTAAGGAAATGACTCCTAGCCAACTCTCTTGCTAAATAGACTCTGCCATTCCCTTCCCTATGTAGCAACATTCTATCAACAGTTCCCAGTACAGTTCCTCTAGTAGCCCGTTTGATGAGGAGGATGAGGCCATGGCTGCTGACGAAGACCATCGACTACAGCGGTGAGGGGCTGGGGAAATGCCTTTTTAGATCATAATAAATAACATTATATGGACAGTTGGGACATGATCCTAGATCAGCACTGTTACCAGAGACGGAAGAAGAAGCGAGACGTCTCACTCGCTCCTTTTTTTCTGGGTTATATACAGTCAAGGAACTAAGCAGACCAGACCCAGCTACTAATGTATTGGTCCCTATGAGAGAGCAGCTCCTTAAGCAGACCAGACCCAGCTACTAATGTATTGGTCCCTATGAGAGAGCAGCTCCTTAAGCAGACCAGACCCAGCTACTAATGTATTGGTCCCTATGAGGGAGAGCAGCTCCTTAAGCAGACCAGACCCAGCTACTAATGTATTGGTCCCTATGAGAGAGCAGCTCCTTAAGCAGACCAGACCCAGCTACTAATGTATTGGTCCCTATGAGGGAGAGCAGCTCCTTAAGCAGACCAGACCCAGCTACTAATGTATTGGTCCCTATGAGAGAGCAGCTCCTTAAGCAGACCAGACCCAGCTACTAATGTATTGGTCCCTATGAGAGAGCAGCTCCTTAAGCAGACCAGACCCAGCTACTAATGTATTGGTCCCTATGAGAGAGCAGCTCCTTAAGCAGACCAGACCCAGCTACTAATGTATTGGTCCCTATGAGAGAGCAGCTCCTTAAGCAGACCAGACCCAGCTACTAATGTATTGGTCCCTATGAGAGAGCAGCTCCTTAAGCAGACCAGACCCAGCTACTAATGTATTGGTCCCTATGGGAGAGCAGCTCCTTAAGCAGACCAGACCCAGCTACTAATGTATTGGTCCCTATGAGGGAGAGCAGCTCCTTAAGCAGACCAGACCCAGCTACTAATGTATTGGTCCCTGTGGTAGAGCAGCACCTTAAGCAGACCAGACCCAGCTACTAATGTATTGGTCCCTGTGGTAGAGCAGCTCCTTAAGCAGACCAGACCCAGCTACTAATGTATTGGTCCCTATGAGAGAGCAGCTCCTTAAGCAGACCAGACCCAGCTACTAATGTATTGGTCCCTATGAGGGAGAGCAGCTCCTTAAGCAGACCAGACCCAGCTACTAATGTATTGGTCCCTATAGGAGAGCAGCTCCTTAAGCAGACCAGACCCAGCTACTAATGTATTGGTCCCTATGGGAGAGCAGCTCCTTAAGCAGACCAGACCCAGCTACTAATGTATTGGTCCCTATGAGAGAGCAGCTCCTTAAGCAGACCAGACCCAGCTACTAATGTATTGGTCCCTATGGGAGAGCAGCTCATTAAGCAGACCAGACCCAGCTACTAATGTATTGGTCTCTATAGGAGAGCAGCTCCTTAAGCAGACCAGACCCAGCTACTAATGTATTGGTCCCTATGAGAGAGCAGCTCCTTAAGCAGACCAGACCCAGCTACTAATGTATTGGTCCCTATGGGAGAGCAGCTCCTTAAGCAGACCAGACCCAGCTACTAATGTATTGGTCCCTATGGGAGAGCAGCTCCTTAAGCAGACCAGACCCAGCTACTAATGTATTGGTCCCTATAGGAGAGCAGCTCCTTAAGCAGACCAGACCCAGCTACTAATGTATTGGTCCCTATGAGAGAGCAGCTCCTTAAGCAGACCAGACCCAGCTACTAATGTATTGGTCCCTATGAGAGAGCAGCTCCTTAAGCAGACCAGACCCAGCTACTAATGTATTGGTCCCTATGAGGGAGAGCAACTCCTTAAGCAGACCAGACCCAGCTACTAATGTATTGGTCCCTATGAGGGAGAGCAGCTCCTTAAGCAGACCAGACCCAGCTACTAATGTATTGGTCCCTATGAGAGAGCAGCTCCTTAAGCAGACCAGACCCAGCTACTAATGTATTGGTCCCTATGAGAGAGCAGCTCCTTAAGCAGACCAGACCCAGCTACTAATGTATTGGTCCCTATGAGAGAGCAGCTCCTTAAGCAGACCAGACCCAGCTACTAATGTATTGGTCCCTATAGGAGAGCAGCTCCTTAAGCAGACCAGACCCAGCTACTAATGTATTGGTCCCTATGAGAGAGCAGCTCCTTAAGCAGACCAGATCCAGCTACTAATGTATTGGTCCCTATGGGAGAGCAGCTCCTTAAGCAGACCAGACCCAGCTACTAATGTATTGGTCCCTATAGGAGAGCAGCTCCTTAAGCAGACCAGACCCAGCTACTAATGTATTGGTCCCTATAGGAGAGCAGCTCCTTAAGCAGACCAGACCCAGCTACTAATGTATTGGTCCCTATGAGAGAGCAGCTCCTTAAGCAGACCAGACCCAGCTACTAATGTATTGGTCCCTATGAGAGAGCAGCTCCTTAAGCAGACCAGACCCAGCTACTAATGTATTGGTCCCTATAGGAGAGCAGCTCCTTAAGCAGACCAGACCCAGCTACTAATGTATTGGTCCCTATAGGAGAGCAGCTCCTTAAGCAGACCAGACCCAGCTACTAATGTATTGGTCCCTATGAGAGAGCAGCTCCTTAAGCAGACCAGACCCAGCTACTAATGTATTGGTCCCTGTGAGAGAGCAGCTCCTTAAGCAGACCAGACCCAGCTACTAATGTATTGGTCCCTATGAGAGAGCAGCTCCTTAAGCAGACCAGACCCAGCTACTAATGTATTGGTCCCTATGAGGGAGAGCAGCTCCTTAAGCAGACCAGACCCAGCTACTAATGTATTGGTCCCTATGAGAGAGCAGCTCCTTAAGCAGACCAGACCCAGCTACTAATGTATTGGTCCCTATGAGGGAGAGCAGCTCCTTAAGCAGACCAGACCCAGCTACTAATGTATTGGTCCCTATAGGAGAGCAGCTCCTTAAGCAGACCAGACCCAGCTACTAATGTATTGGTCCCTATGGGAGAGCAGCTCCTTAAGCAGACCAGACCCAGCTACTAATGTATTGGTCCCTATGAGAGAGCAGCTCCTTAAGCAGACCAGACCCAGCTACTAATGTATTGGTCCCTATGGGAGAGCAGCTCATTAAGCAGACCAGACCCAGCTACTAATGTATTGGTCTCTATAGGAGAGCAGCTCCTTAAGCAGACCAGACCCAGCTACTAATGTATTGGTCCCTATAGGAGAGCAGCTCCTTAAGCAGACCAGACCCAGCTACTAATGTATTGGTCCCCATGGGAGAGCAGCTCCTTAAGCAGACCAGACCCAGCTACTAATGTATTGGTCCCTATGAGAGAGCAGCTCCTTAAGCAGACCAGACCCAGCTACTAATGTATTGGTCCCTATGAGAGAGCAGCTCCTTAAGCAGACCAGACCCAGCTACTAATGTATTGGTCCCTATGAGAGAGCAGCTCCTTAAGCAGACCACACCCAGCTACTAATGTATTGGTCCCTATGGGAGAGCAGCTCCTTAAGCAGACCAGACCCAGCTACTAATGTATTGGTCCCTATGGGAGAGCAGCTCCTTAAGCAGACCAGACCCAGCTACTAATGTATTGGTCCCTATGAGAGAGCAGCTCCTTAAGCAGACCAGACCCAGCTACTAATGTATTGGTCCCTATGAGAGAGCAGCTCCTTAAGCAGACCAGACCCAGCTACTAATGTATTGGTCCCTATGGGAGAGCAGCTCCTTAAGCAGACCAGACCCAGCTACTAATGTATTGGTCCCTATGAGAGAGCAGCTCCTTAAGCAGACCAGACCCAGCTACTAATGTATTGGTCCCTATAGGAGAGCAGCTCCTTAAGCAGACCAGACCCAGCTACTAATGTATTGGTCCCTATGAGAGAGCAGCTCCTTAAGCAGACCAGACCCAGCTACTAATGTATTGGTCCCTATGAGAGAGCAGCTCCTTAAGCAGACCAGACCCAGCTACTAATGTATTGGTCCCTATGAGGGAGAGCAGCTCCTTAAGCAGACCAGAACTGTGACCAATTTCTTTTCGAAGTGGGACACCTTCAATTATATGCTTTGGTGCTACTCTGAGACATCTTTTTTTTTATTCGGGTCCTGGCCTGCACTGAGATATGGCCACAAGAGGTCAGCAGAGAACAGGTTGTTCACAGGGCCAGTCTGGTACTGTTGCAGTCAACGCAACAAACAAAGCTTTTTACTCATGGACCAACATCTTTAGCAAGTACAGAGGTTACTTCTGGTTTCGTTTTTTGTCACAAAGACATCACTTGATCGCATAGAGACCTTGCATCCCCACAAATGTTGAGCCTGAGATTCAAACAGGGGATTATGGATGTTATGTATTGTAATGAGGAACCACAACATTGGAATGTGAGGAACATTACTCTAGCTGGCTGGTGGGAGGTTAATGATTATTGGATGTTAGCTAGAACATTTATTTATAACTAATATAACCGGATTACTCACGTCGACTCAACAGACCCAGGTTGTCTTTCTACCTCCTCCCATCAAACTCTCCCCCCCCCAACTCCTACTTCTACCACCTTCAACAACTCCCTCTCATCCTCCTCTTCCTCCTCCTATCATTCTATAACAGGGAGTTTTAGTGGGTTGTTGGGGGGGGAGAGAGAATCCACAGCATTGACCTTTCCCTAAACTGCATAGACAAGACTGCCTTTACTCATTTGAATACATACTTTTTACAAGTCCGTTCTACTTTGAATACTTCCTGTATTCATTTGAATGGAATGTTCTTTGCTAAATGAATTCCCTTACCACACAGCACGGAACACTCTCACAGGAACAAGATTACACCGTGGTGTGAAAGGACATGACCTCGCTCACACGACACAACCTCCAACTGCCACACTCAACATTTGGCAGACACTACTGAAGTGGAATACGTGACTCACTGCAAAAGACAGATCCTGTGTTTCAAGTCACCCCTCGTCTACTCTCTCAGACCCAGATGGTCAGTTACAACATTGTTCTCTCTCTCCTCCAGAGTTCTCTGACATTGTCATGCTGGAGAAGACATCCAGGAAGTAGAGGTCAGAGAATGGTTAGAAGGGTCTTCACCAACAAAGAAGTAGAGTAGGATGTTATGGCAGACTGGAGAGAGAGAAACATTTCTCTGGGTGTGAGCTTTGTTGCTTTGCTGGGGCATTGGTGACTACATGGGTAGTTATTGTCTGGCCTCCAAAAATAATGATGATACTAAGACTTGTGTAATACTTAATCAGGTATGTGATTTTTCCTGTTTGTACTTTGCGTCATGATGTTTGACCTTTTTGCTGTACTTCATGACCTTTTATCTGTACAGAACACCTTTGTTAATGGTGGATTAAAGGGACAGGCTTTTCAAATACACACGTGATCAGGGCGGATATATTCTCACGTGGCAGGTCCCCAAGCCGAAACATAATGTACCACAACCAACCAAGAAGGTGGCCTTCAACTCTAGATTAAATGTTGTGAAAGCCTTAAGGCAAAACTTCTCGATGGTGGTGTTGCCAACCTGCATTTTCTATCCTGTATTGACCTTTCCGCCTACTCAGGAGGCACACAAATTATATTCAACTGACGGACATGAAATCCTGTTCAACTGACTGACATGAAACACCAGACACACAAATGTAATTCTTTATTCATAATAGATGTGTTATTACATCAACGTACATTCAACAACAAAAAGTGAAATAACAAAACGGTAAACATTACGACCCCTTGTGTTTCAGTACAGTGGATCACTCAGCACAAATTCACATCGGCAGACACTTTGCATGGAGAATAACAATAAGAGTCAGGAAGGTTATCCCATGGGACAAGAGAGCTGTTGAAAATAAAGTACTATATGTTTTCTCACAGTACTCTACTACATTGTGAGTCATCTGTAGAGGAACCATTTAGTGAGTCATCTGTAGAGGAACCATTTAATGTAACAGTTTAATGATTGGTTTCCTTTCTTTGTCATCTTGCACCACACAGAAGTAGATACAGGCTATATACTGCAATATGTGGACACCCCTTCAAGTTAGTGGATTTGGCTATTTCAGCCACACCCGTTGCTGATCGGTGAATAGAATCGAGCACACAGCCATGCAATTTCCATAGACAAACATTGGCAGTAGAATGGCCTTACTGAAGAGTTCAGTGACTTTCAACGTGGCACCATCATAGGATGCTATCTTTCCAACAAGTCAGTTCATCAAATTGCTGTCCTGCTAGAGCTGCCCTGGTCAGCTGTAAGTGCTGTTAATGTGAAGTGGAAACGTCTAGGAAACGGCTCAGCCACAAAGTTGTAGGCCACACAAGCTCACAGAACAGGACCGCCGAGTGCTGAAGCTCGTAGCGCGTAAAAATAGTCTGTCCTCCATTGCAACCCTCACTACCGAGTTCCAAGCTGCCTCTGGAAGCAACGTCAGCACAAGAACTGTTCGTAGGGAGCTTCATTAAATGGGTTTCCATGGCAGAGCAGCCGCACACAAGCCTAAGATCACCATGCGCGATGCCAAGGGTTGGCTGGAGTGGTATAAAGCTCGCCGCCATTGGACTCTGGAGCAGTGGGAACGCGTTCTCTGGAGTGATGAATCACGCTACACCATCTAGCAGTCCGACGGACAAATCTGGGTTTGGCGAATGCCAGGAGAACTTTACCTGCTCGACTGCATAGTGCCAACTTTAAAGTTTGGTGGAGGAGGAATAATGGTCCGTGCTAGGCCCCTTAGTTCCAGTGAAGGGAAATCTTAATGCTACATTAAACAATGACATTCTAGACAATTCTGTGCTTCCAACTTTGTGGCAACAGCTTGGGGAACGCCCTTTTATGTTTCAGCATGACACAAAGTGAGGTCCATACAGAAATGGTTTGTCGAGATCAGTGTGGAAGAACTTGACTGGCCTGCACAGAGCCCTGATCTCCACCCATCGAACAACTTTGGGATGAATTGGAACGCCGACTCCGAGCCAGGCCTAATTGCACAACATTAGTGCCCGACCTCACTAATGCTCGTGGCTGAATGGAAGCAAGTCCCCCCAGCAATGTTCCAACATCTAGTGGAAAGCCTTCCCAGAAGAGTGGAGGCTGTTATAGCAGCAAAGGGGGGACCAACTCCATATTAATGCACATGATTTTGGAATGAGATGTTCGATGAGAATGTGTCCACATACTTTTGGTCATGTAATACATATACAGTACCAGTCAAAAGTTGACACACCTACTCATTCAAGGGTTTTTCTTAATTTCTACATTGTAGAATAATAGTGAAAACATCAAATCTATGAAATAACACATATGGAATCATGTAGTAAGCAAAAAAAGTATTAAACAAATCAAAATATATTTTAGATTCTTCAAAGTAGCCACCCTTTGCCTTGATGACAGTTTTGCACACTCTTGGCATTCTCTTAACCAGCTTCACCTGGAATGCTTTTCCAACAGTCTTGAAGGAGTTCCTACATATGCTGAGCACTTGATGGCTGCTTTTCCTTCACTCTGCTGTCCAACTCATCCCAAACCTCCAAAATTTCTACTCAGCAAATTGGATGTAGTCTATCACAGTGGCATCCGTTTTGTCACCAAAGCCCCATATACTACCCACCACTGCGACCTGTATGCTCTCGTTGGCTGGCCCTCGCTTCATATTCGGTCGCCAAACCCACTGGCTCGAGGTCATCTATAAGTATTTGCTAGGTAAAGCCCCGCCTTATCTCAGCTCACTGGTCACCATAGCAACACCCACCCACATCACACGCTCCAGCAGGTATATTTCACTGGTCATCCTCAAAGCCAACTCCTCTTTTGGCCACCTTTCCTTCCAGTTCTCTGCTGCCAATGACTGTAACAAATTGCAACAAAAAAAAAAATCACTGAAGCTGGAGACATATCTCCCTCTCTAACTTTAAGCATCAGCTGTCAGAGCAGCTTACCGATCATTGCACCTGTACACAGCCCATCTGTAAATAGCCCACCGAACTACCTCATCCCCATATTGTCATTTACTTTTGATCCTTTGCACCCCAGTATCTCTACTTGCACATCAACTTCTGCACATCTATCACTCCAGTGTTAATAAATACAATTTAGCATTTTGCCACTACGGCCTATTTATTGCCTTACCTCCCTAATCTTACTACATTTGCACACACTGTATATAGATTTTTCTATTGTGTTATTGACTGTACGTTTGATTATCCTATGTGTAACTGTGTTGTTGTTTGTGTCGCACTGCTTTGCTTTATCTTGGCCAGGTCGCAGGTGTAAATGAGAACTTGTTCTCAACTGGCCTACCTGGTTGAATAAAGGTGAAATAATAATAATAATTTTAAAAACCATCTCAATTGGGTTGAGGTCAGGTGATTGTGGAGGCCAGGACATCTGATGCAGCACTCACTCTCCTTCTTGGTCAAATAGCCCTTACACAGCCTGGAGTTGTGTTTTTGGGTCATTGTCCTGTTGAAAAACAAATGTTAGTGGGACTAAGCGCAAACCAGATGGGATGGCGTATCGCTGCAAAATGCTGTGGTAGCCATGCTGGTTAAGTGTGACCTTGAATTCTAAATAAATCACAGACAGTGTCACCAGCAAAGCACCCCCAAACTATCACACCTCCTCCGCCATGCTTCACGGTGGGAACCACACATGCGGAGATCATCCGTTCATCTACTCTGCGTCTCACATGGACACGGCGGTTAGAACCAAAAATCTCAAACTTGGACTCAGACCAAAGGACAGATTTCCACCGGTCTAATGTCCATTGCTCATGTTTCTTGGCCCAAGCAAGTCTCTTCTTATTGATGTCCTTTAGGGGTGGTTTCTTTGAAGTAATTTGACCATGAAGGCCTGATTCATGCAGTCTCCTCTGAACAGTTGATGTTGAGATGTCTGTTACTTGAACTCTGCTGGTAACTGGTAACTCAAATGAACTTATCCTCTGCAGCAGAGGTAACTCTAGGTCTTCCTTTCCTGTGGCGGTCCTCATGAGAGCCAGTTTCATCATAGCGCTTGATGGTTTTTGCGACTGCATTTGTAGAAACTTTCAAAGTTCTTGACATTTTCCAGATTGACTGACCTTCATGTCTTAAAGTAATGATGGACTGTTGTTTCCCTTTGCTGATGAGCTGTTCTTGCCATAATATGGAATTTTACCCAATAGGGCCATCTTCTGTATACCACCCCTACCTTGTAACAACACAACTGATTGGCTCAAACGCATTAAGAAAAAAATCCCACATACTAAATTTGAACAAGGCACACTTGTTAATTGAAATGCATTCCAGGTGACTACCTCATGAAGCTGGTTGAGAGAATGCCAAGATGCAAAGCGGTCATCAAGGCCAAGAGTAGCTACTTTGAGTCTCAACAAATAAAAATATATTTTTATTTGTTTCACACCGCTTTGGTTACTTCATGATTCCATGTGTGTTATTTCATAGTTATGATGTCTTCACTATTATTCTACATTGTAGAAAATAGTAAAAATAAGGAAAAACACCTGAATGAGTAGGGGTGTCCAAACTTTTTACTGGTACTGTGTGTGTACACACACACACACACACACACACACACACACACACACACACACACACACGTTCAAAAGTTTGGGGTCACTTAGAAATGTCCTTGTTTTTTGAAAGAAAACATTTTTTTTTTTTAAACTGTCCATTAAAATAGCATCAAATTTATCAGAAATACAGTGTAAACATTGTTAATATTGTAAATGACTATTGTAGCTGGAAACGGCAGATTTTTTATGGAATATCTACATAGGCGTACAGAGGCCTATTATCAGCAATCATCACTCCTGTGTCCCAATGGCACGCTGTGTTAGCTAATCCAAGTTTATCATTTTTAAAAGGCTAATTGATCATTAGAAAACCCTTTTGCAATTATGTTAGCACAGCTGAAAACTGTTGTCCTGATTTAAAGAAGCAATAAACTGGCCTTCTTTAAGACTAGTTGAGTATCTGGAGCATCAGCATTTGTGGGTTCAATTACAGGCTCAAAATGGCCAGAAACAAAGAACTTTCTTCTGAAACTTGTCAGTCTATTCTTGTTCTGCGAAATGAAAGCCATTCTATGTGAGAAACCGCCAAGAAACTGAAGATCTCGTACAACGCTGTGTACTACTCCCTTCACAGAACAGCACAAACTGGCTCTAGCCAGAATAGAAAGAGTGGGAGGCTCCGGTGCACAATTGAGCAAGAGAACAAGTACATTAGAGTGTCTAATTTGAGAAACAGATGCCTCAGAAGTCCTCAACTGGCAGCTTCATTAAATAGTACCCTGCAAAACACCAGTCTCAACGTCAACAGTGAAGAGGCGACTCCGGGATGCTGGCCTTCTAGGCAGAGTTGTAAAGAAAAAGACATATCTCAGACTGGCCAATAAAAATAAAAAAAGATTAAGATGGGCCAAAGAACACAGATACTGAACAGAGGAAGTCTTCCTAGAAGGCCAAACCTGTCAGGTGGGTGGATTGTCTTCGCAGATGAGAAATGCTCACTAACAGGGATGTAAACAAATTTGTGCACAACATTTGAGAGAAATAAGCTTTTTGTGCATATGGAACATTTCTGGGATGTTTTATTTCAGCTTATAAAACCAACACTTAACATGTTGCGTTTATATTTTTTGTTCAGTAATATATATAAATATACAGTTTATGACTATTTTTTTTATCCTACAGGAGGTGGTCGTTGCCATAGCAACCTTGAGTTAGTTCCTGAGTTCACTGGCGCATGTAGAGAGTGATGAGGCCTGCATGGTGGAGCTGTTGCCACAGTGTCATCTCCATCCTCATGTCATGGTTGATGAAGAAACCCACTGGGTGATATTGGCGGTCGAAGTAGTGGTCAGAGTATTTCACATAGTCTGGAGTCATGAAGCCGTACGCACTCACCTGTTTTCAAACACGACAGACAGACAGACAGACAGACAGAGACAGACAGAGACAGAGACAGACAGAGAAACGGGGGGGGGGGGGGGGGGGGGGCAGAGGTCAGTTGCTGAAGTCACAGCGTTTTGTTGTCAAGTGTTCTATGCCTCAAGAACAATGATTACCATATGGGCCTTTGCTTTAGGCAGTGATCTGAGGAGAATGTAGTATTTCTGTTTTACAAGGCTTTTGAAGACTATCAGGGTTAGAGTGAATGCTGTCCAACTGGAAGGCCAGTGCAGTCATGTCCAGAGAGTTATTGTTTAATGGCTAGTCCCTGGTGGGTCGTACCGTACCTGGTCACAGGTGTGTATCGCAGCCAGCAGCATCACAGCACCTGTTGATGGACGGTAGATGTCCTTGTATTTGGTCTGCATGGCATGGGCCCGGAGGAACCTACGACATAAAATACAAAAGAGCATTTAACAATACAGCTGGTCCACACATTTACTTCAAAACAAAACCATTAAAATAGTGTCCAAGAGGATTATCTTCAGGGACAATGAATTTTATCCTTTCCTAAAATGCCCTTGCTGGAGAAAAGGTTGTGGACAGACCAGACCTGGCTGCCACCTTTTCCTTTTTGAGAGGAGAGCTAACCCCACACCACACAGGCCTTATTAGTATGCACCCGAACAGAGTCATGGTATAATAATTACCTTTAAGTGTTTGATGGTGTGGGATGGAGTTCTGGTGACATCACCAGGCGCTAAATGAGTTAATAGACCAATAAGAGAGATCCAAACCTCTCTGCCAATAACAGCTAGTCTTCCGTTTTCCCCCTCCCCACTCAGACCACTCCCAGAGAGTCTTAGCAAAATCCTCGCTTGAGAAATTGTTCTTTGCTAAGAAGCTATTTTTGTTTTCAATGGAGATAAAAATGGGCACTGCCACTCAACCAGGGTTGGGATCAGTTACAATACAATTTTTAAAAAAATCACAGATGTGCACGCACATGTGTCATATATTATTGGAACCTCAACCTCTTCCTCATCAGATGACCTCTAACCATTGTAGGAAGAGTTCTATCATAAAGTGGCTCCCAACCCAAAACAGTTGGACTTCAAAAAGGGGTTTATTTAATACCTTTGTCCAGGTGTGTGTGTGTGAATATATAAAATCAGAGCTCAGCTGTGATTCGGATTAGCCACAACAACTCTCCTAAAGACTGTGCTTTGTACTAAGATAACTCACTTCTCCCCCTTTTTTTTTTTTTTTTTTTTTTTTTTTTTTACACACCTGTTTCTGATGTAGCGTATGAAATCTGGATGGTACATTTTCAACTTTTCTACAGTCACATTTCCTCCAAAGTATGTGGGAGGTCTAAAAAAAGAAAAAGAAAAACAGAAAACAGTATAGAACACACATTAGTAAATAAAGAAGGAATACTTGGGGACATTGAGGGTATTCAATTACGATGCTGTGTGGGGGAATGAAATCAAAACCTCCTCCATGGATATGAAGCCATCCGGTATCTTACGTTTTGCTCCTCTCTGGTCCTCTTTCTACTGGAGTGTGTGTGGCAGCTGCTTTCATCAGCAGATAATCCCGGTCATGGTCTGGCAGGAAGACATAGCGTGTCTCCTACAGGATAAAGATAGAGAATGAGGGGAATACATGATCAGACTATAATTTTTATTTTTTTAAACTGTTAAGAGTTTGTCTGTGAATGAATTAAAGAACGGAGGATGAAGTTTATTCCCAGTGAGTAAATGTGATCGTAAACCACCATCATCATCATCATCATCATGGAAGTGTTCACCTCAGAGAGCGGTGGTCCTCTGTAGCCCACTCCGGCATAGCTCCTCATGGAGTTACGGAGTGTGTTGGTGGAGAACGTGTAGAGGGACGTTCTGGAGCCCACATCCTGCTCAAAGCCTTCAATGACAGCTCCGTTGGTCCTGGAGTCACAACAGAAGCATGGAACAGAACTTTGTCAACAACCAATTTTTTTAAATTAAAGTTGCTGGTTCGAATATCAAGGTGGAGAAAAATAATCTGCCACTGTGCCTTTGAGTAAGGCACTTAACCCAAATTGCTTCAGGGATGCTGGACAATGGTGACCCTGGCCATGACCTCACATCCTGCGGGTGTCTCAGGGGGAGCTGGGATATGGTGACCCTGGCCGTGACCTCACTCCCTGCGGGTGTCTCAGGGGGAGCTGGGATATGGTGACTGTTACGTTCCCCAGTTTCTGTGTTGTAGCTTTTGTATTTTAGTGTGTGCGTTTCAGGAGATGGCTTCCTGGAAGCCTCCCCAACCAGCTGATTGGTCGACTCAATGGCTAATGGATGATTAGAGAGCTGACCCCGCCCCCTCGTCAAGATGCAGCTGTATCCAATTAGACTCCTGAAGCTATATAAAAGCCAGTGTTCTGTTCAGGAGGAGAGAAGATTGAATATTTTGGAGAGATTAGAGAGAGAGAGATTTTTTCTGGAGAATTTGATTGTGATAAAGTGTTGGTTGTTTCTCAGAGATTTGGTATGTACTATGTAAGTTGTTGCTGAGGGAGCTGATTGGTTATGTCTGTTATGTGTTATAGGACGCACTGTTTTGATTATTGAAATTGTTTGTTGTTCTGTTTCATTTGTTCCCAGGGGGGAAGGAGAAGGCACTTTGGGAGTGCTTAGGCAAGAGGCCCGTGGGCATACATATACCCGTAGTATATTCACTGTCTAGGCACACTAGGTAAGACCTGGGCGGACCACCCCCTGTATTTTGGTTAGGGCACCAGGTGGTGCTAAGTTAGGTAAGTAGTGGGTAGGCAGGTTAGATAGGAGAGGGGGAAGCTTTGATATTTACTTTCTTTGCTTTGGTTCCGTCCAGCCCCTTTTCCCCATATTACCGTTTAAGGAAATAAATCCTAGTAAACGGTAAATTCTGACTTTTGTCATCCTTACTCGCACCTACAGTCCATACTTCTTTCATTTCACGGGGAGTTGAGTTGTAGCAGGGTGTTGCGTTCCCTCTTCTCAGAGGCGTGCGTAACAGTGACCCTGGCCGTGACCTCACTCCCTGCGGGTGTCTCAGCGGGAGTTGGGATATGGTGACCCTGGCCGTGACCTCACACCCTACTGGTGTCTCAGGGGGGAGCTGGGATATGGTGACCCTGGCCGTGACCTCACACCCTACTGGTGTCTCAGGGGGGAGCTGGGATATGGTGACCCTGGCCGTGACCTCACACCCTACTGGTGTCTCAGGGGGAGCTGGGATATGGTGACCCTGGCCGTGACCTCCCACCCTGCGGGTGTCTCAGGGGGAGCTGGGATATGGTGACCCTGGCCGTGACCTCACACCCTACTGGTGTCTCAGGGGGAGCTGGGATATGGTGACCCTGGCCGTGACCTCACACCCTGCGGGTGTCTCAGGGGGAGCTGGGATATGGTGACCCTGGCCGTGACCTCACACCCTGCGGGTGTCTCAGGGGGAGCTGGGATATGGTGACCCTGGCCGTGACCTCACACCCTGCGGGTGTCTCAGGGGGAGCTAGGATATGGTGACCCTGGCCGTGACCTCACACCCTACTGGTGTCTCAGGGGGAGCTGGGATATGGTGACCCTGGCCGTGACCTCCCACCCTGCGGGTGTCTCAGGGGGAGCTGGGATATGGTGACCCTGGCCGTGACCTCCCACCCTGCGGGTGTCTCAGGGGGAGCTAGGATATGCAAAGAAAATACATTTCTATTACATAGTCCCTTGTGACAGAGCTCTTAAAAGAAAAGGGCGGACAAAAAAAGCGAGAATGGACTCTACCTACGTGTCTTTAGCCTCCTGTTTTACCAAACTACATGTCAATATAAGCACCTCCCAAATGATTATCTTTATACATGAACACTGTCAATGATGAACAATTACAACACACAGAAAGGAACACGGTGAACGACAACCACAGCATGAAGGAACATGAACACTGTCAATGACCCCACACTCAGGTAACCACAGAAACCAGATGCATGCTTCATTCAACAGACTCTTGAGGAGCCCTTGAATTGGCTCTCCTGAATGACAAAATGAAACACAGGAAGGACAACTGTATTAACATAATACACATTCCAAGGAACATCTTCCACTTAAGAAGGGCCAACCGCCCACGCAGGCTATTGATGAAGTCAAGACTAAACAAGGTCAAAGACAGCGTCTCACCTGAATACGTAGTCATGCTGGTCGATATCCCGGCCTTTCTTTGAATCCTTCAGGATCCCTCCGTTGCCCACGACAGCACAGCGGACACACCGTGAGCCGTTGCTACGACGATCCCAGTCATCAAACATGTGCCAGTTGGCTGACGTGTTGAGAACAGATAGGGTCGACACCAGAGCTGCAACAACAAATGCATTCCAATGTAATAAAATAACTTGTGAAGACAGCCAACCAAACAGATGATTTCTGCCAGAAATCCTCTGCCTCGTGCACATTTCCAATGGACGACTGCCACACTCAACTGTCAGTGTCTCGTCTCACTAGCTGGGAGGTGTGGGTAAAGTCCACAGGGTAAAAACAGTGGAATGATTCTATCCTTTACTCTTGTAGATGTGAGCTAATAAGAGATTCCCCATGCATCTGTAAAGAAGTGCAGGTGTACTCCATCGACTGACCATAAAGGGTTGTGTGTCGCACCTCTGAAGCCATATAACACCTCTGAAGCCATATAACACCTCTGAAGCCATATAACACCTTTACTGAGATGACCATGGATGATAGGGCACTGGAGTTAGACAGTGGCAGTCAATGATGTAGAACTAAATTGTTTGTCGTCGGCATGTGAAGATGATTTGTCAGCTAATTTCAAACAATATTTGGTATGAAGTAACGCATTGAAACGTTCACGTCAACATGTATTGAAAGTACTTACTGTTAAAGTCGACGTTTGCCCAGCCATGAGTCCCTGGGTACCGTCTGAGGCGCTGGTACTGTTCTGGAGTGGCATGCTTGGCCCACTGGAGCACAGGGATCCTGCCCAGATACCTTACCCCAAAGTCTGTCTGGGGCACCCTGCTACGAATACTGTCTGGACAGTCCTGGATGGAGTAACATTCAGAAAGGTCAACCTCATTTACTATAATTCAATACAATTTCAGAACTCTAAAATACGATTTGGACAACAGTGAAAACAAGTAAAAATGACCCCAGCCATTATCACCTTGGCTGCTGTAGCTTCATTCACCTCAGTCCATCTACAAACACATAGCCTATTAGCTATTAGCCGCTACACATTAACCCACATTAACTCAGCACTGGGTAGACCATGTGATGACGCTACAACATTCTATGGCGATAACACAAAAGAGGGTAGCACAAGAGAACAGATTCTGGGAAACCTGTGATAGGACTTCATATCCTGTCATCGTAACGGTACATGGGTAAAAAACACCAGCACACCTAATGTCCCTATAGAACAATAAGTGACTCAACATCAGCATTATTAAAACTGAATGGTGTAATTTTACCATGCAGACCTGCAGTTACATAAAGGTCATTGTAAAGTGGGTGATTCAAGCACTGGATGCTGATTGGCTGACAGCCGTATACCACGGGTATGATTTTAAAATGTACTGCTCTAATTACATTGGTTACCAGCTTATAATAGCAATAAGTCACCTCGGGGGGTTTGTGGCATATTGCCAATATACAATGGCTAAGGGCTGTGTCCAGGCACTCTGCGTTGCGCCTAAGAACCTCCCTTATCCCTTGGGCTTTACTGCTTAAATTATATATAACTGGGCTGATTTCCACACAACATAATATGGACATGGCTTAAGAAGTATTTTATTTTTTTATTAAAAAAAGGTTCCGAACCTCGGTGTCCCCTCATAGCTACGGTCTTGTATCAAACGAGGCCATTTATGTCTTCATCGTCAGGGTAACCACTAACAGTTCGAGGAACACTGAATCATAGAAAGTCAACGATGGAGATAAGCAGACAAAGGGTTTGATGGGAGTTGTGCATACCACTCGACTAAACAAAAAAGTAGAGATAAAGAGATTGGAGATTGCTTTGAACCGTATGGTATTCCTTTACCACCCACATGTCTGGATCAAATAGGCCTAAACACATATGCTTCACATCTTATCTGTCTTATGAAAGATATCAAGACGAAACAGTCCACATGAGTGAGAAACCACCACATGGAGCGGAGAGTTCTCTGTTGTGGTCGACCGTATTTAGTCTATATTATAGGAGAAATAGGAAGCGGACTTCGTTTAAACTGAAGTGACTGTTTTGCAAATGAACCTCAGCAATTGTTCATATGAAATGTGCAAATGTTCTTTCCTTGTCTTGGTTGACCATGTGATGACGCTAGAACAGTCTTCTATTGTGATGACACAAGGAAGGTAGAACAAGAGAACACAGTCTGGGAAACATGTAATATATTTGCGCCCAAAGAAAACACCAGCCTGTTTTCCCTGGCTTTCATTCAACTAGACATCCCACACACACCAGCCAACATCATTACAGAACATGAAATCCTTAACATCTGCGTGATTAAAACTGAACTAGTGGTGTAATTTTATCATGCTGACCTGCAGTTAAATAAAAAGGTAATTATAGAACACTGGGCTTATTTACACATAATGTAATATGGAGATTGCTTAAGATGGCCCAGAGCTTATCAAATTGCTGTATGAATTACACTTTGATGACCTTTTGGGTTGTGTAATCTGGTGGTTAACTAGAGTATCACCCATGTCATCTGACTGAGAGTTAACAGATATCCACTGTCCTTATTTTATAGCAAAGTGGGGCATTATTTTAAGTGCTTCCATGCTTCATGTGTCTGAAAGTACAATCAGTCAGCATTGACTGCAAGGAGACCACAGGCCTTCTAAGGTCTCTGAAGTAGACAGCGATCACACAAACAGATCAAGTAGCAGGAACAGCTCAGAAAAAGGAACTTCAACTCACTGTTTGAGGTGGGGCATCTTCACTGTAGTAGCTGTCGCCAATGAAGGGTGGCTCTGTTGGTTTGGTGGACTTAAGGAGAGTAGCTTTAAGATCAGAGCCCTTGGTAGTCCTGGCTCCAGGTTCTGTTGACGGTCTGATTCTGGCAGGGGATGTGGACTGCACCTTTAAACTTAAAGGTGTTGGTGGTGTGCTCCTGGTGTGCTGCTCATCACTACTATCTAACAGCGTATTGCCAACAAGAGGGTCATGTAACCTGGCAAGAGACAAAACACACACCTTATAGCTGAAACTGGTGTCACCTTAACTGTCCTGGGTAATGTCAAATGTCGTTGTCTTCAGTTCAGGGTCATAATATCCTGCTACCCAATTGTGGAAAAACTCACATCTTCCTCTAACACAAACAAAAGTTCCTCAGTAACAGCTGAAATATGTTGATTCTGTATCTGACTCGGCAGAAACAGCACACGCTCTGTCAACTGTGGTCATGTGACCCTAATTGAGCAGAGAAGCTGAACCTAAAATGGCTTTCTAAACATTATCTAGGGTTGAGCCTAGTCATTATAAAGTGTTGTCAGATTTCACCACTATTGAAATTTGTTTTACACAAACCTACAACTTTTCTTCCAGGCTAATTTGTGATTGAGTCTGGATTATGGCTGACTTCAACTGGTCGATAGGCTTTGGTCGACCAATATTTTTGGTTGTTGTCGGGGACAGCCCTAGTCTTGATTTATTCTGAGTAAAACAGTACGGAGAAGTGGTATGCTATTCAATGTGTCAACGGTAGAGCTGCATCGTGTTTGGTAGGGAAAGACAACAATCGTCTGTCTCATAACCGGACCTGTATCCTCCACATTGATGTTGGCCAAGTGCACTTATATTAAATAAAAAATAAGGCCTGATTGTGTCCGGATGTATTTTCAGTACAACAAAATGCCAAAGATCTCTACAGAGTAATATTGTCCCAATGCATTGAGTCATATCTGGACCTGTATCCTCCAGTCATTTAATGAAAGACAAAGGTCATCAACTCAAAATGGGATTAGGGCGTAACCGATACCTGTGATGATCTGAGATCATAAAAAGTGATTGTCACCACCAGGAAATAGAACTGAAGGACTGATGCATCATGGACTATCCATTCTCTCATAAGAGGCTCTCGAGCAGACAAAAGAAAAACCGATGGATGATGCAAAATATTCCCCCCTTTTCCACAGAAATGCTCATGTTTTTGTCATGCAATAGCAGAATTCCCCTTCTCCATAAACTGTTCATTCATCATTCCCCCGGTCTGTCTAAATACAGTGATCTCCATTTGTGTTAATAGATGGTGACGCCAACGCAAAAATGCATTTGGAGAGACAGTTTGGAACAAAAAGGAGTGGCAGAACAGGCCGATTTCGACTAACTGGCATTCAGATAAAAGCACTGCTTAGGTGAAACCCAAGGGCTACGGCAAGCAGGCAGGCAGGCAGGCAGGCCATCAAAATGACAGACCTGCTGAACCTTGACCCACTCAAACGTATGATTTAGTCTCCAAATTAGACCTCTCACAGCGAGAGAAAGACAGCCGTTTCCACTACTCTGACATTACTACCAGGCTGACATTTCACATGTAACCCCATTCTGTTGTTCTCCATTTGTTTTAATGTTAGCCCAGCTGCTTCCTGTGTGTGGCTACATTGTGAAAACCACAATGATATGACTTGCAGGAAGACAGTAAGTGTTTGATAAAAAAATCCCATGGTTTAAGTCTCCATGATCTCAGGCAGGTGAACCATGTCCCTCTGTACGGCAAGTCATTTGGCAAACCGAGCGTCCAGGAGGATTTTCAATAAATAAAATAAAAAAGTAGACAGAATAGACGTTGCATGCAGTTCATACATTAATTCCACTAGTTCATACATTAATTCCACTAGTTCATACATTAATTCCACTAGTTCATACATTAATTCCACTAGGTCAGCTTTTTAATCAATTAAAATCCCTCCGAATCTTTGCTTTTGAATTACACAATACACTAATCATTTAACATTCCCAGGCAGTAGCTAGGTTTCCATCCAATTGGCGACCGATTTTTATTTAATTATTATTATTTATTTAACTAGGCAGGCCAATTAAGAACAAATTCTTATTTACAATGACAGCCTGCTGGGGAACAGTGGGTTAACTGCCTTGTTCAGGGGCAAAACAACAGATTTTTAACTTGTCAGCTCGGGGATTTGATCTAGCAACCTTTCGGTTACTGGCCCAACGCTCTAACCATTAGGCTACCTGCCGCCCCATATTAAAGCGAATATTCTATAAAAAATCTAAAGTTCAATGTGTTTCCATGGCATTTCAACTCTGCCAATAGTTGTCACAAAAACTGTTGGGTTAAATAGCAAATGTGCCTACTCTGGTCTTGACAAGTGTGCTTTGGTCAACAGCTGGCAGGTAGGCTGTGCGAGTAGGCTGTGTGGGGTATTTGTATTTATTATGGATCCCCATTAGCTGCTGCCAAAGCAGCAGCTACTCTTCTTGGGGTCCAGCAAAAATAAGGCAGTTTATACAATTTTAAAACATTACAATACATTCACAACAAACACACAATGTGCACTCAGGCCCCTAGTCTACATGAGATTATTATGGATAAGTGCGAGACTATTTAAAAATGTGTCAAACGGCAGTCAAGCATTGATCATCATGTCACTAGAAAAAGGCCTTTGATATTAATTGGAAAAGGAGCATCAAGATGGAGTACTTTCACCACCCTGTGAAGCTCATCATAAACTATTGAATCTGTAGCCTACTAAACTGCATGGCTTCCCCAAGTTTACTTCCATATGATGGTTCTTATATTAATATTTGCATATAAAAAGGGCGTTTCTGCCACCATTTCTCGCATAATACATTTTTTATTTTTTTATATTTTTTTTACAGACACAAAAAGTTTGCACCATGTCAAACGAACAAATTTACAAAATTATACTGAAACTTTGCCGTTTCCGTCACAGCTGTCGGGATATTATTTATACGGTTTAACTTTATTCACATAAACTATGAATGGAAACTATGAATGGAAACATTGTTAGAAGTGTTAAGTTTTCCACCAGGAGTTTTAGATTGTGGCATCATTGTTTGTTTACCTGTTGGGTTCCTGTGTGTACCAGATGCCAGGGAATTGTGCCAGGTTCAGGTTGTCCATGCGCCAGGGGATCTCAAGGTTCAGACAGATGATGTAGATGACTGGCAGGAAGCTGACACACAGGAAGCACAGCCCTAGCCTCCTCTGGAGCCCCATGCCCATCATCGTGGCCCTGAGCCTGAGCAGCCGACTGTGTGTGTGCCCTATACCCTCCATGGAGGAGGAATGTGGGGAGTCACCGATGTCCTGAGGAGGATGTTCGGGTTTTCAGGGGAGCAACGAGGAAAGAGACAAGGGCCGAGTTGACTGTAAAATGAGTCCAAGGAGGTGCACACTACTCTGGGGACTCTCTTACCACAGTCTGGAGAGAGAGAGAGAGGAGAAACAGGGGAGACGGACAGAGATAAAATGGAGAGAGCAAACTTTACCTCACCATGTCAACAGAGCTGCTCCCAATAATCCCTTTTTAATTAAACCTCTGACCACAAAATACAGGATTTCTGTATTCTTTCAGATCCCTCTATTTTAGGGGCAGATGGGTATTTACTTTGGACTGTTTATTGCCACTGATGGCTCATGGTACAGGAACTCCCTCTGACCAGGTGAAGCCTTCATCCTTCCAGAACAACACAGTGATGGCAGAGTAACTGTCAAATGTACCATCTCTGACAACCCTGCTCAACCCTACGAACCCTGCTCAACCTGTTTAACCCTGCTAACCCCGCTCACCCCTGCTCAACCTGTTTAACCCTACTAACCCTGCTCACCCCTACTAACCCTGCTCACCCCTACTAACCCTGCTCAACCTGTTTAACCCTGCTCACTCCTACGAACCCTGCTCAACCTGTTTAACCCTGCTCACCCCTACTAACCCTGTTCACCCCTACTAACCCTGTTCACCCCTACTAACCCTGTTCACCCCTACTAACCCTGTTCACCCCTACTAACCCTGTTCACCCCTACGAACCCTGCTCAACCCTACGAACCCTGCTCAACCCTACGAACCCTGCTCACCCCTACGAACCCTGCTCAACCCTACTCAACCTGTTTAACCCCGCTCACCCCTACTAACCCCGCTCACCCCTGCTCAACCCTACTAACCCCGCTCACCCCTGCTCAACCCTACTAACCCCGCTCACCCCTGCTCAACCCTACTAACCCCGCTCACCCCTGCTCAACCCTACTAACCCCGCTCACCCCTGCTCAACCTGTTCAACCCCGCTCACCCCTGCTCAACCCCGCTCACCCCTGCTCAACCCCGCTCACCCCTGCTCAACCGGTTTAACCCTGCTCACCCCTGTTCAACCCCGCTCACCCCTGCTCAACCTGTTCAACCCCGCTCACCCCTGTTCAACCCCGTTCACCCCTGTTCAACCCCGCTCACCCCTGTTCAACCTGTTTAACCCTGCTCACCCCTGTTCAACCCCGCTCACCCCTGTTCAACCCCGCTCACCCCTGCTCAACCCCGCTCACCCCTGTTCAACCTGTTTAACCCTGCTCACCCCTGTTCAACCCCGCTCACCCCTACTAACCCTGTTCAACCCTACTAACCCCTACTAACCCGCTCACCCCTGCTCAACCCTACTAACCCCGCTCACCCCTGCTCAACCCTACTAACCCCGCTCACCCCTGCTCAACCCTACTAACCCCGCTCACCCTGTTCAACCCCGCTCACCCCTGCTCAACCCCGCTCACCCCTGCTCAACCCCGCTCACCCCTGCTCAACCGGTTTAACCCTGCTCACCCCTGTTCAACCCCGCTCACCCCTGCTCAACCTGTTCAACCCCGCTCACCCCTGTTCAACCCCGTTCACCCCTGTTCAACCCCGCTCACCCCTGTTCAACCCCGCTCACCCCTGCTCAACCGGTTTAACCCTGCTCACCCCTGTTCAACCCCGCTCACCCCTGCTCAACCTGTTCAACCCCGCTCACCCCTGTTCAACCCCGTTCACCCCTGTTCAACCCCGCTCACCCCTGTTCAACCCCGCTCACCCCTGTTCAACCTGTTTAACCCTGCTCACCCCTGTTCAACCCCGCTCACCCCTGCTCAACCCCGCTCACCCCTGTTCAACCTGTTTAACCCTGCTCACCCCTGTTCAACCCCGCTCACCCCTACTAACCCTGTTCAACCCTACTAACCTCGCTCACCCCTACTAGTGGGTAGTCAAATCTAATGTTATTGGTCACAGACAACACATTTACCAGATGTTATTGCAGGTGTAGCGAAATGCTTGTGTTCCTAGCTCCAACAGTACAGTAATATCTAACAGTTCACAAATCTAAAAAGTTAAATAATGGAATATATAAATAATAGGACAAGCAATGTCAGAGTGGCACTGACTAGAATACAGTAGAATACAGTATATACATAAGATGAGTAAAGTAGTAAGTAAATATTATTAAAGTGACCAGTGTTCCATTATTAAAGTGACCAGGGATTCCATGTCTATGTACATAGGGCAGCAGCCTCTAAGGTGCAGGGTTGAGTAATCGGGTGGTAGCCGGCTGGTGATGGTTATTTAACAGTGATGACCTTTAGATAGAAGCTGTTTTTCAGTGTCACGGTCCCAGCTTTGATGCACCTGTAATGACCTCGCCTTCTGGATGATAACTGGGTGAACAGGCCGTGGCTCAGGTGGTTGATGTCCTTGATTATCATTTTAGCCTTCCTATGACATTGGGTGCTGTAGGTGTCCGGGAGGGCAGGCAGTGTGCCCCCGGTGATGAGTTGGGCAGACCGCACCACCCTCGAGAGAGCCCTGCAGTTGCGGGAGGTACAGTTGCCGTACCAGTCGGTGATAGAGCCCGACAGGATGCTCTCAATTTTACATATTAAAGTTTGTGAGGCTCGTAGGGGCCAAGCCGAATTTCTTCAGCCTCATGTCTGTGTGGGATGACAATTTCAGAATGTCAGTGATGTGTATGCTGAGGAACTTGAAGTTTTCCACCTTCTCCACTGCTGTCCCGTCGATGTGGATAGGGGTGTGCACCATCTGCTGTTTCCTGAAGTCCACGATCAGCACCTTTGTTTTGTTGACGTTGAGGGAGAGGTTATTTTCCTGGCACAAGTAATGGCAACACCAGGAAACCAGAATCACATCACTACTCTGAAGAAATGTCTCTGTCCCAAGTGGCTCTGGTCAAAGGCAGTGGACTATACAGAATAAAAATTAAAATAACATTTTTTAAAAAAGGGCTTTTGGGGTGCAATCAATGTATTCTTCACATGCTCCTCCCCCTGGCTGTGACGAACGTTTTAAATGTACTCTACCAGTTCCTCTGGTAGAGTACTCCCATTAGCACCTGTATGAGACCACACACTTCTATACCTCATCTGTCACTTCCCTCTGACTACAATGACATGGTAAACACAGTGCTGGGCAGAAAAAAATGGTTCTGATTGGATTTACATGAGTGAAATGCATACTCTTTAACAACAGATTAAACTTGTCTGTTTACCCTAGCCTTGGATGTGGAGTGGCCAAACCCACATTCCTGCTTCATGTAGGAGTGCAGCTATTAGCATACCGTAACATTTAGACTAACAAAATAAAGACAGCAATACAAACTATACAGGAGCTTCTCATCTAAAACCATACCGCACATAGTGTTGCACACTTGATCAATGCTACGATTCAAAAGGGTGTGGATATTATAAAAGCCTTTACATTTTCAAATTGAGCTAACAGAGCAAAAAATAAAATAAATACTGTCTACTGGTACTAAGGTCATTCTTGCAGGGGCATGTGATGTGGGAGAGCCATTGTCTTTACGCTGTACCACTCAGAGAGGGGTATGTAGGGTACAGTAGATGACTCACACACTACCTCCAGAGTTAGTGTGGCAGCATCGAGAATGATAGAGAACTTTAGTGGCCCAAAGTCTGTATTAGCACGGGCAGCACCATTGAGGGCTTCCCCCATTTTAATGTAGTCAACTGAGTGGGACTTCCAATTCATTGGCTGATCCCTCCTGGTGACCCTGTTGCAGTCATGTCCAACCAGGTCACCAGGAGGGATCAGACAATTGTGAAGAAAATTGACTACTTTAAAAATGGAGGTAGCCTCAATGGCACTACCCATTCTGTCACATACCCTAGAATGGCACAGATACAAAAGGTTGAGTCTGTGTGTGGGAGACATCTGTTAAGGTCATTTCTCCATGTTACAGTGCTTGTTTACGGAAATCAGACAGGCGACCACCTCCGGAGGTAGTGTGGGAGACATCTACACCCTGGAGTTAGCGTGCTAGAATGCTCCGGACACCTGTGTACAAGCTTTACTGAGGAAGTGTAGTTTGGTTAGATGGCAGCATCCATGGCTGTATGGCTGTGTAACTGGTACATTCTCTCTAGCTGATGAAAGATTTTTTTTAAACGGCCATATATTTCCAAGCCCATAATCGCATGCGGTGATTATCAACGTTAAAACACAGCGTCGAGATTGTAGTTCACATGAGCCAGTCGTTGGGCAAGGCTAATGGATGAAAACTGTAGGAAGAAGGAAGAATGCAGAGAGCTATCCTGGACCTAGTTTGTGTTGTCAAAGTAGTGTAGAGTAAATCTTTGAAACATACCAAAAAAGGTAATGAATACATCAGTAAACATTTATCAAACTACTGTAAGACAGATGTCATAAAAATGTCACTGATTTACTTTTCCTTCAGTGTTTGTTTGAAGATAGATGACCAGGGGAATGGAAGGAAAACCTAGATCCTCAGATTAGCCCTGTTCAACACATCTGTGGAAACTTTGACATTTGGTGGAGAATAGAGACAGCAAAAATTTTACCTTAAAAGGTCTTAAAATGTATTTTATAACCTTGGCTGTGCCTTTAGTTCCTTTAAGTTTAATAATGATGATGATAATAAAATACTTTCCCTCTTGATTTAATTCCTGTTTTTTTGGTTCTGCTAAAAATCTGAATGAATCCTAAGTAGAAAGCTGTAAACTTTATGGTATTTGTTCAAGTTTATATTTTGCACCGATTACCATGATCACCCTCAGAGAAACAGCAAGTCCCTACTCTCAGATCTCTCCTCCCTTCTCACAACACAAAGCTAAACATAGAAAATAAAAAGTTAAAATGTCCCCATATCCACTTACCTGTGACGAGTCTTCTTTAGTGACAGTTATCTGTCTGCATAGTAGGAGAGTAGCGACAGTAGAAAGTCATCTAAACCAGAAGAACTATTTGACTAATAGACCGGAGCGCCGGCACAGCACAACACAGCATGGGCGGGACTATTGTGAAATGAGCAACAGATGCTGGCAATTGGGAGAGAGGGAACATTTACTACGGGGTGTAATCATTAGTCCAAACAGTTTTGTTTTGCAACGAAAACTTGCGTTTCTATTTGACAAATTCAGCTAGGTCCAGCCCCATTTCGTTCTGTTTAGTTCCTAGTGAATACACCCCAGACTACAATAAAGTCCGACGTGAGACGACAGCGTTAGAGGAATAGCGTTGCTATGGTCACAATGGCTGTGTTCACACAGGCAGACCAATTCTGATATTTTTTCCACAAAAAATAAACTGCCCCCTCAGATTTGTCCATTTAAAAAAAAAATACAAATACAATTTATACCTTTGTTTTTGTTTTTCTGTAGTACTACTAGCCACAGAGCATTTTTGTGGAGTTGGCTTTAGATAGCCCAGATAGGTTCCCATTCTCATAACAAGCTACCAAGAGCCATTTCAGGCTATCAATCAAGTTAGAGTAGCTAGCTTGTCTAAAGCCTTGTTCACATTGACAGTTTGAAGTGACTCAAAGCAATTTGTTTTGCATATCCGATTCATATCTGTTCTCTTTCCTGCAGTCTAACCAGCCAAAATGCACATGGAATCTGATATTTCAAGACAGCTTTGTAGGTTGTTTGACGTCAGATAGAAATGTGATTCCTGGCCATGAGACTTCTCTGAACGGTAAAATCTGATTTATTTGCACTCAAGTAGTTTTTAGACTGTTATTTGGCATAACTTGTTGCTTGCTAGCTACTCTGTTAACAGTTTGACAAGAACAAGTGGTAGCTAACTAGCGTGTTAATTGTGTTTAAGATGGCGACGGAGAACATGGCTGACATTTGACATTCTCCCAAACAATTGTGCAATTTTGTTATTTTTTTGCATTTTGTGTAACTTGTTTTTTACCATATTGTGTACATAATGTTGCTGCTACCGTCTCTTATGACCAAAAATAACTTCTGGACATCAGGACAGCGATTACTCACCGCGGACTGGAATAAACGTTTTCCTTTAAAGAGTTTGACGAGAAGGATATCTTGCTTTCACTGAAACAGGCCCAGATCCACGCCATTTGCGTGAAGAAAAGACACCGGAAAAGGGGCCGCAGATCGGGCAGCCTTCTGAGAATCCAGAGGCTAGCGAGTAAAATCCCACTGCCATCCGTTCTTCTTGCTAACGTGCAATCATTGGAAAATAAAATGGATGACCTACGATTAAGATTATCATACCAACGGGACATTAAAAACTGTAACATCTTATGTTTCACCGAGACGTGGCTGAACGACGAAATGGACAATATAAAGCTAGCGGGAAGGCAGCTAAGCAAGGAAGAAGCCACTACTACAAAACCGCCATAAAAAGCCAGAGTACGGTTTGCAACTGTACATGGGGACAAAGATCATACTTTTTGGAGAAATGTCCTCTGGTCTGATGAAACAAAAACAGAACTGTTTGGCCATAATGACCGTTGTTATGTTTGGAGGAAAAAGGGGGAGGCTTGCAAGCCGAAGAGCACCATCCCAACCGTGAAGCACGGGGGTGGCAGCATCATGTTGTGGGGGTGCTTTGCTGCAAGAGGGACTGGTGCACTTCACAAAATAGATGGCATCATGAGGGAGGGAAATTATGTGGATATATTGAAGCAACATCTCAAGACATCAGTCAGGAAGTTAAAGCTTGGTCGCAAATGGGTCTTCCAAATGGACAATGACCCCAAGCATACTTCCAAAGTTGTGGCAAAATGGCTTAAGGATGACAAAGTCAAGGTATTGGAGAGGCCATCACAAAGCCCTGACCTCAATCCTTTTGACAATTTGTGGGCAGAACTGAAAAAGTGTGTGCGAGCAAGGAGGCCTACAAACCTGACTCAGTTACACTAGCTCTGTCGGGAGGATTGGGCCAAAATTCACCCAACCTATTGTGGGAAGCTTGTGGAAGGCTACCCTAAACGTTTAACCCAAGTTAAACAATTTAAAGGCAATGCTACCAAATTCTAATTGAGTGTATGTAAACATCTGACCCACTGGGAATGTGATGAAAGAAATAAAGCTGAAATAAATAATTCTCTCTACTATTATTCTAAACATTTCACACACTTAAAATAAAGTGGTGATCCTAACTGCCTTAAGACAGGGAATTTTTACGAGGATTAAATGTCAGGAATTGTGAAAAACTGAGTTTAAATGTATTTGACTAAGGTGTATGTAAACTTCCAACTTCAACTGTACATATCCCAACCAGAAGCCATGGATTACAAGCAAAATCCGCATTGAGCTAAAGGCTAGTGCTGCCGCTTTCAAGGGGTGGGAGACTAATCCGGATGCTTATAAGAAATCCCGCTATGCCCTCAGATGAACCATCAAACAAGCAAAGCGTCAATACAGGATTAAGATTGAATCCTACTACACCGGCTCTGACACTCGGCGGATGTGGCAAGGCTTGAAAACTATTACGGACTACAAAGGGAAACCCAGACACGAGCTGCCCAGTGACGCGAGCCTACCAGACGAGCTAAATGCCTTTTATGCTTGATTCGAGGCAAGCAACACTGAAGCATGCACGAGAGCACCAGCTGTTCTGGATGACTGTGTGATAACACTCTCGGTAGCCGATGTGAACAAAACCTTTAACTTCTTATGGCTGCAAGCCCGACGTCGGTACACTTATGACAACAGCCAGCTCAAAGTGCAGGGCGCGAAATTCAAAAGATATATTTTTTTAAATATTTAACTTTCACACATTAACAAGTCCAATACAGCATATGAAAGGTACACATCTTGTGAATCCAGCCAACATGTCCGATTTTTAAAATGTTTTACAGGGAAGACACAATATGTAAATCTATTAGCTAACCACGTTAGCAAAAGACACCACTTTTTTTACTCCAACAGTTTTTTACTCCATCAGTAGCTATCACAATTTCGACCAAATAAAGATATAAATAGCCACTAACCAAGAAACAACTTCATCAGATGACAGTCTGATAACATATTTATTGTATAGCATATGTTTTGTTAGAAAAATGTGCATATTTCAGGTATAAATCATAGTTTACCATTGCAGCCACCATCACAAATCTCACCAAAGCGACTAGAATAACTACAGAGAGCAACGTGAATTACCTAATTACTCATCATAAAACATTTCTTAAAAATACACAGCGTACAGCAATTGAAAGACACAGATCTTGTGAATCCAGACAATATTTCAGATTTTCTAAGTGTTTTACAGCGAAAACACAATTTAGCGTTATATTAGCTTAGCACATGTGCAAACATCACCCCAGCATTGATTCAAGGCAAAAAGAGCGATAACGTATTCACCACCAAAATATATTAATTTTCACTAACCTTCTCAGAATTCTTCAGATGATCATATTACACAATGCATATAGAGTTTGTTCGAAAATGTGCATATTTAGCGGCACAAATCGTGCTTATACAATGACAATAGTGTCCAAATACTCAAGCAATCTGTCCGGCGCCATCTTGGAAAGACACCTATTCTTATCGAAAACTATTCATAAACTTGACTAAAAAAATACAGGTTGGACAGCAATTGAAAGACAAAGTAGTTCTTAATGCAATCGCTGAATTACATTTTTAAAATTAACGTTACTGCGCAATACAGGGAGCGATAACGCAAGGCTACACTGCAGGAAATGGCGTCTTATGCATTTGACATTTTTCAACAGAACAATGAATTATCAGCATAAATAGTTCTTACTTTTCGATGAACTCTCATCAGAATCTTGGGATAGGTGTCCTTTGTCCAAAAGAATCGTTGCTAGGTTGGAGAACGTCATCTTCCACGTTGCAATTAGCAGTAAACATTAGCTTGAGAGAGAGAGATACCCAACTTCCTACAGCGCCAAGAAAATAAATACCCGAAAATCGCAATATACTGACATAAACTGATATAATTCGGTTCAAAATAACAAGATTATGATGTCTTTAAAGCCTATATCGAATAAAAACAGAGCCGGATATAACTAGAAGCTTAAACGGGAGCTTCTAAAACGACATGCCAAGGTCCTCAGTGCGTCAGCGCGAAGAAGCAAAAGAAGGGACACATCGATTCCAATCAATTTATAGACTTTCTGATCTGCCTAGAGACTCCATTTCAAGGCCCTCTATTCGCTGACACCCAGGGGAAGGCGTATGCAGTGCATCTCAACCAATAGAAGACAGGCAAAGTTATACACAGGTCTGAGAACAGGTGGGAAAAATCTGCATTCTCAACTCCACATAGGGAAATTGCTCTAAGTCCAGTTCTGTTTCACTTACAGACATAATTCAAACGGTTTTAGAAACTAGAGAGTGTTTTCTATCCAATAGTAATAATAATATGCATATTGTACGAGCAAGAATTGAGTACGAGGCCGTTTGAAATGGGCACCTTTAATCAGAGCTACTCAATACTGCCCCTGCAGCCATAAAAAGTTAAACAGGTCAACATTCACAAAGCCGCTGGGCCAGACGGATTACCAGGACGTGTACTCAAAGCATGCGCAGACCAACTGTCAAGTGTCTTCACTGACATTTTCAACCTCACCCTGACCTAGTCTGTAATACCTACATGTTTCAAGCAGACCATCCTAGTCCCTGTGCCCAAGGAAGCGAAGGTAACCTGCCTAAATGATTACCGCCCCGTGGCACTCACGTCAGTAGCCATGAAGTGCTTTGAAAGGTTGGTCATGGCTCACATAAACAGCATCCTCACGAACACCCTAGACCCACTCCAATTCGCATACCGCCCCAACAGATCCACAGATGACGCAATCTCAATCACACTCCACACTGCCCTTTCTCACCTGGACAAAAGGAACACTTATGTGAGAATGCTGTTCATTGACTACAGCTCAGTATTTAACACCATAGTGCCCATGAAGCTCATCACTAAGATAAGGACTCTGGGACTAAACACCTCCCTCTTCAACTGGATCCTGGACTTCCTGACGGGCCGCCACCAGGTGGTAAGAGTAGGCAACAACACGTCTGCCACGCTGATCCTTAACACTGGGGCCCCTCAGGGGTGTGTACTTAGTCCCCTCCTGTATTCCCTGTTCACCCACGACTGCGTGGCCAAACACGACTCCAACACCATCATTAAGTTTGCTGATGACACAACAGTGGTAGGCCTGATCACCGACAACGAGGAGACGGCCTATAGGGAGGAGGTCAGAGAACTGTCAGTGTGGTGCCAGGACAACAACCACTCCCTCAATGTGAGCAAGACAAAAGAGCTGATTGTGGACTACAGGGGCTGTAGTGGAGTGGGTCGAGAGTTTCAAGTTCCTTGGTGTCCACATCACCAATGAACTATCATGGTCCAACTATACCAAGACAGTCGTGAAGAGGGCACGACAAAACCTTTTCCCCCTCAGCAGACTGAAAAGATTTAGCATGGGTCCTCAGATCCTCAAAAGGTTTAACAGTTGCATCATCGAGAGCATCTTGGCCGGTTACATCAACGCCTGGTATGGCAAGTGCTCGGCATCTGACCGCAAGGCGCTACAGAGGGTAGTGCGAACGACCCAGTATGTCACTGGGGCCAAGCTTCCTGCCATTCAGGACCAATATAATAGGCGGTGTCAGAGGAAAGCCCATAAAATTGTCAGAGACTCCAGTCACCCAAGTTATAGACTGTTTTCTCTGCTACCGCACGGCAAGCAGTACCAGAGCGCTAAGTCTAGGACCAAAAGGCTCCTCAACAGCTTCTACCCCCAAGCCAATAGACTGCTGAACAATTGATAAAATCGGCACCAGACAATTTACATTGACCCCCCTACCTCCCTTTTGTACACTGCTGCTACTCGCTGTTTGTTTGTTATCTATACATAGTCACTTCGCCCCCACCTACATGTACAGATTACCTCAACTAGCCCGTACCCCCGCACATTGACTCGGTACCAGTGCCCCCTGTATATAGCCTCGTTATTCTTATTGTGTTACTTTTTATTATACATTTTTATTTAGTCTACTTGGTAAATATTTTCTTAACCAACAGAGCAGTTCAAGAAGAGTTAAGGGCTTGTAAGTAAGCATTTCACGGTAAAGTCTACACTTGTATTGTATTTGACGCATGTGACAAATTAAGTTTGATTTGATTTAGAAACAAATTAGTGAATGTGCTAGAAAGTTAAACAGCTACCTAGCTAGCTAGTTGACTGCTGTGGCTAGCTAGTTGACTGCTGTGGCTAGCTAGTTGACTGCTGTGGCTAGCTAGTTGACTGTTGTGGCTAGCTAGTTGACTGCTGTGGCTAGCTAGTTGACTGTTGTGGCTAGCTAGTTGACTGTTGTGGCTAGCTACTTGACTGCTGTGGCTAGCTAGTTGACTGTTGTGGCTAGCTAGTTGACTGCTGTGGCTAGCTAGTTGACTGCTATGGCTAGCTAGTTGACTGTTGTGGCTAGCTAGTTGACTGTTGTGGCTAGCTAGTTGACTGTTGTGGCTAGCTAGTTGACTGCTGTGGCTAGCTAGTTGACTGCTGTGGCTAGCTAGTTGACTGTTGTGGCTAGCTAGTTGACTGCTGTGGCTAGCTAGTTGACTGCTGTGGCTAACTAGTTGACTGTTGTGACTAGCTAGTTGACTGTTGTGGCTAGCTAGTTGACTGTTGTGGCTAGCTAGTTGACTGCTGTGGCTAGCTAGTTGACTGTTGTGGCTAGCAAGTTGACTGCTGTGGCTAGCTAGTTGACTGCTGTGGCTAGCTAGTTGACTGTTGTGGCTAGCTAGTTGACTGCTGTGGCTAGCTAGTTGACTGCTGTGGCTAGCTAGTTGACTGCTGTGGCTAGCAAAAAAGGACTTGAAAGTTGGATAATGTTATCCTTTGAGGCTTTAAGTGTTCTTACACTATGATTTTGAACATCTAAAGCAACTAAGAAATGTCCATGGCAGGCATTGTTGTCACTTTAGCTTGCTACATAATTTTTGAGTGATAGGAAGCACGAGCACCACCACCAATCCACCTACACCACTATGACAACTAGCGCATCTGTCACATATACTCGCTCTCCGGCCTCTAGGTCATCAGGCTGCTGATTATCCCGCACACCTGTCACAATCGTCTTGCGCACCTGTGCTCATGACACTCACCTGGACTCCATCACCTCCTTGATTATCTTCCCTATATCTGTCACTCCCCTTGGTTCTTTCCTCAGGTTTTATTGACTCTGTTTTCATGTCGGTGTGTGTTTTGTGTTTATTGGTTTGTTTGTTTATTTATTAAAACACTCACTCCCTGTACTTGCTTTCCGACTCTCAGTTCACTCGCTACAGCATCCATGTCAGCAAATCACTGCTGCCTAAACACGCAAAATCCGATTTGGTCACTTGTAACTTTCTGTTTATTCATGGATGCCAAGGGAAGACAGGCTTCCCCCCAAAATATAAGAAATAATAGAATTTATCTTTCGTCTCTCTGTTTCTGTCACGACTTCTGCCGAAGTCGATGCCTCTCCTTGTTTGGGCGGTGCTCGGCGATCGACGTCACCGGTCTTCTAGCCATCATTGATCTATGTTTCATTTTCTATTGGTTTTGTCTGGTCTTCTTACACACCTGGTTCCAATCCCATTCATTAATTGTTGTGTATTTAACCCTCTGTTTCCCCTCATGTCCTTGTCAGAGATTGTTTATTGTTAAATTCATGTTTTATGGATTAGTGTGCGACGGGTTCTTGTATGTCGCCCGGACCTAAATCCGCTACTGATTTGTATTAGTCTACAAATAAATCTCTTTGCCAAAATTCGTCATCTCTCCCATGTCTTATTCGACTAGCATTTTTGAAAGTGTAAGGATAATAACTCAGCCATAGCTGTTCTGAAATGTTTATTGGTTGCCAACATTTTACTCCCTCCTCTATGTTTAATTATAACACACATACATTAATTATTAATTTCGGTTGCTTATCCTGACGTGAAGTTTGTTCTATAGAAAGTACTGGACTCAGATGTGTGCCACAGAAAGTATTTGACTCTAGCCACAAAATGACGGACATTAGAAGGGAATTCTGGCAGAGGGGAGATTTTCGGCACAACACCGGTAATTCAGAATGAGAGGCTCAATTAAAGATGTTGCAGAACCGCTGTTTTTGACGCACCACTTCTCCCTTCTGCGCAGTTTCCCTGATGTTGCTACGGCAATCAAGCTGTTTTTACCATCCCTGTAATTGCCTGCGGAGAGATCGTTTTCTGAACTAAAACGCATAAAGAACTACCTAAGAAACATTAGGCTGTCGGTCTGATAACACCTGAGGAAGCTCCACTCATTACACCGGCGCCGTCGTAGCCTTGACAACGCATTTGTTCACCGACATCCCTTTACTTTCAATTAGTATATACATGTTTTGTTGACATAGTGGGAAAGCAATGCCTTAATGTTGGTTGTCAACGAACATACCATAGAGTAAATCATGATTTTACCATTTTCGGCACCTAATACAGTGCAGTGAAAAAGTATTTGCCCCCTTTCTGATTCTCTATGTTTGCATATTTTTTATACTTAATGTTATCATATCTTCAACCAAAACCTAATATTAGATAAAGGGAACCTAAGTTTACAAATAACTGATTTTATTTAACAAAATTATGCAACACCCAATTCCCCTGTGTGAAAAAGTATTAGCTTGGTGCATTCTTTAGCTGCAATGACTGAAACCAAACACTTCCTGTAGTTGTTGATCAGTCTTTCACGTCGCTGTGGAGGAATTTTGGCCCACTCTTTCATGCAGAACTGCTGTAACTCAGCCACGTTTGCTTCAAGTTCTGCCACATTTCAATTTGAATTAGGTCTGGACTTTGACTAGGTCAGTCCAAAACTTCACATTTGTTGCTTTTGAGCCATTTTCATGTAGTCTTGTGTGTTTTGGATCATTGTCTTGCTGCATGACCCAGCAGCTCTTCGGCTCACAGACGGATGGCCTGACATTCATGGTTCCTTCTATTAAGGCAAGTCGTCCAGGTCCTGAGGCAGCAAAGCATCCCCAAACCATCATACTACCACCACCATGCTGGACCGTTGGTATGAGGTTCTTACTGTAGAATGCACTGTTTGGTTTTTGCCAGGCATGTCATCCAAAAAGTTGACTCAGGTTTACCAAAAGGCACCTGGAAGATCCTGGAAGATCATCAATAATCTTGAAAGCATGTTCTATTGGCAGATGGGTCAGAAGTACAGCCTTTTGGACTACATTATATATATATATTGTTCTTTGTAAACGCAGGTTCCCTTTATCTAAATATTAGGTTTTGGTTGAGGATTTGATAACATTCCGTATCAAAAATATGCAAAAATAGAGAAATTCAGAAAAGAGGGCAAATTCATTCCCCACAAAATGAATCAAATTCTGGGTAACTAAAAGTCAGCACAATTCCAAAGGTCATTACATAGCATTTGGTTGGTTGGGGAAATGCTTTCTCAATGAGTTATAATCTCGGAGACGGAGAAAGGGGAAGACGTAACAAGAGATCAGTAAAGATGAAAGACACTGGGACTATAAAGAGGAGAGATACTGGGACTCTTCCACTGTGACTATAAAGAGGAGAGCTGCTGGGACTCTTCCACTGTGACTATAAAGAGGAGAGACACTGGGACTCTTCCACTGTGACTATAAAGAGGAGAGACGCTGGGACTCTTCCACTGTGACTATAAAGAGGAGAGATGCTGGGACTCTTCCACTGTGACTATAAAGAGGAGAGATGCTGGGACTCTTCCACTGTGACTATAAAGAGGAGAGACACTGGGACTCTTCCACTGTGACTATAAAGAGGAGAGACGCTGGGACTCTTCCACTGTGACTATAAAGAGGAGAGACGCTGGGACTCTTCCACTGTGACTATAAAGAGGAGAGACGCTGGGACTCTTCCACTGTGACTATAAAGAGGAGAGATGCTGGGACTCTTCCACTGTGACTATAAAGAGGAGAGACGCTGGGACTCTTCCACTGTGACTATAAAGAGGAGAGACGCTGGGACTCTTCCACTGTGACTATAAAGAGGAGAGACGCTGGGACTCTTCCACTGTGACTATAAAGAGGAGAGATGCTGGGATGCTTCCACTGTGACTATAAAGAGGAGAGCTGCTGGGACTCTTCCACTGTGACTATAAAGAGGAGAGATGCTGGGACTCTTCCACTGTGACTATAAAGAGGAGAGATGCTGGGACTCTTCCACTGTGACTAAAAAGAGGAGAGATGCTGGGACTATAAAGAGGAGAGACGCTGGGACTCTTCCACTGTGACTATAAAGAGGAGAGACACTGGGACTCTTCCACTGTGACTATAAAGAGGAGAGCTGCTGGGACTCTTCCACTGTGACTATAAAGAGGAGAGATGCTGGGACTCTTCCACTGTGACTATAAAGAGTAGAGACGCTGGGACTCTTCCACTGTGACTATAAAGAGGAGAGATGCTGGGACTCTTCCACTGTGACTAAAAAGAGGAGAGATGCTGGGACTCTTCCACTGTGACTATAAAGAGGAGAGATGCTGGGACTCTTCCACTGTGACTAAAACGAGGAGAGATGCTGGGACTCTTCCACTGTGACTAAAAAGAGGAGAGATGCTGGGACTATAAAGAGGAGAGACGCTGGGACTCTTCCACTGTGACTATAAAGAGGAGAGATGCTGGGACCATAAAGAGGAGAGATGCTGGGACTCTTCCACTGTGACTATAAAGAGGAGAGATGCTGGGACTATAAAGAGGAGAGACGCTGGGACTCTTCCACTGTGACTATAAAGGGGAGAGATGCTGGGACCATAAAGAGGAGAGATGCTGGGACCATAAAGAGGAGAGACGCTGGGACTCTTCCACTGTGACTATAAAGAGGAGAGATGCTGGGACTATTCCACTGTGACTAAAAAGAGGAGAGATGCTGGGACTTTTCCACTGTGACTATAAATAGGAGAGATGCTGGGACTCTTCCACTGTGACTATAAAGAGGAGAGATGCTGGGACTATAAAGAGGAGAGACGCTGGGACTCTTCCACTGTGACTATAAAGAGGAGAGATGCTGGGACTATTCCACTGTGACTAAAAAGAGGAGAGATGCTGGGACTTTTCCACTGTGACTAAAAAGAGGAGAGATGCTGGGACTTTTCCACTGTGACTATAAATAGGAGAGATGCTGGGACTCTTCCACTGTGACTATAAATAGGAGAGACGCTGGGACTTTTCCACTGTGACTATAAAGAGGAGAGACACTGGGACTCTTCCACTGTGACTATAAAGAGGAGAGATGCTGGGACTCTTCCACTGTGACTATAAAGAGGAGAGATGCTGGGACTCTTCCACTGTGACTATAAAGAGGAGAGATGCTGGGACTCTTCCACTGTGACTATGAAGAGGAGAGATGCTGGGACTCTTCCACTGTGACTATAAAGAGGAGAGATGCTGGGACTCTTCCACTGTGACTATAAAGAGGAGAGATGCTGGGACTCTTCCACTGTGACTATAAAGAGGAGAGATGCTGGGACTCTTCCACTGTGACTATAAAGAGGAGAGATGCTGGGACTCTTCCACTGGTTCCACTGGTTACAGTTTCCCACTGAAGCACATTTGGGGTATCCCAAATGGCACGCTATATAGTGCACTACTTTTGACCAGGGCACAAAGGGCTGTAGCGCCCGACTTTTGACCAGGGCCCATATGAACTTTTGAGGGCCAAAACAAACATATATACATAACAGGTAAAAGAGAGAGACAGTACGGAACATGTACGTTTAAAAAAATATATAATAATTGTGATATCCAATTGGTAGGTACAGTCTTGTCCCATCGCTGAAGGGGCCCAGTGTGAGACTAGAGACTAGTTTACTACTGCTGAGTGAAGGGGCCCAGTGTTAGACTAGACTAGTTTACTACTGCTGAATTGAAGGGGCCCAGTGTGAGACTAGACTAGTTTACTACTGCTGAGTGAAGGGGCCCAGTGTGAGACTAGAGACTAGTGTACTACTGCTGAGTGAAGGGGCCCAGTGTGAGACTAGAGACTAGTTTACTACTGCTGAGTGAAGGGGCCCAGTGTGAGACTAGAGACTAGTTTACTACTGCTGAGTGAAGGGGCCAAGTGTAAGACTAGAGACTAGTTTACTACTGCTGAGTGAAGGGGGCCAGTGTGAGACTAGAGACTAGTTTACTACTGCTGAGTGAAGGGGCCCCGTGTGAGACTAGACTAGTTTACTACTGCTGAGTGAAGGGGCCCAGTGTAAGACTAGAGACTAGTTTACTACTGCTGAGTGAAGGGGCCCAGTGTGAGACCCTTTCAGTGTGATGTACAGTGGGGCAAAAAAGTATTTAGTAAGCCATCAATTGTGCAAGTTCTCCCACTTAAAAAGATGAGAGAGGCCTGTAATTTTCATCATAGGTACACTTCAACTATGACAGACAAAATGAGAAAAAAATTCCAGAAAATCACATTGTAGGATTTTTAATGAATTTATTTGCAAATTATGGTGGAAAATAAGTATTTGGTCAATAACAAAAGTTTATCTCAATACTTTGTTATATACCCTTTGTTGGCAATGACAGAGGTCAAACGTTTTCTGTAAGTCTTCACAAAGTTTTCACACACTGTTGCTGGTATTTTGGCCCATTCCTCCATGCAGATCTCCTCTAGAGCAGTGATGTTTTGGAGCTGTTGCTGGGCAACACGGACTTTCAACTCCCTCCAAAGATTTTCTATGGGGTTGAGATCTGGAGACTGGCTAGGCCACTCCAGGACCTTGAAATGCTTCTTACGAAGCCACTCCTTCGTTGCCCGGGAGGTGTGTTTGGGATCATTGTCATGCTGATAGACCCAGCCACGTTTCATCTTCAATGCCCTTGCTGATGGAAGGAGGTTTTCACTCAAAATCTCACGATACATGGCCCCATTCATTCTTTCCTTTACACGGATCAGTCGTCCTGGTCCCTTTGCAGAAAAACAGCCCCAAAGCATGATGTTTCCACCCCCATGCTTCACAGTAGGTATGGTGTTCTTTGGATGCAACTCAGCATTCTTTGTCCTCCAAACACGACGAGTTGAGTTTTTACCAAAAAGTTCTATTTTGGTTTCATCTGACCATATGGCATTCTCCCAATCTTCTTCTGGATCATCCAAATGCTCTCTAGCAAACTTCAGACGGGCCTGGACATGTACTGGCTTAAGCAGGGGGACACGTCTGGCACTGCAGGATTTGAGTCCCTGGCGGCGTAGTGTGTTACTGATGGTAGGGCTTTGTTACTTTGGTCCCAGCTCTCTGCAGGTCATTCACTAGGTCCCCCCGTGTGGTTCTGAGATTTTTGCTCACCGTTCTTGTGATCATTTTGACCCCACGGGGTGAGATCTTGCGTGGAGCCCCAGATCGAGGGAGATTATCAGTGGTCTTGTATGTCTTCCATTTCCTAATAATTGCTCCCACAGTTGAGTTCTTCAAACCAAGCTGCTTACCTATTGCAGATTCAGTCTTCCCAGCCTGGTGCAGGTCTACAATTTTGTTTCTGGTGTCCTTTGGAGTGTGACTGTTTGAGGTTGTGGACAGGTGTCTTTTATACTGATAACAAGTTCAAACAGGTGCCATTAATACAGGTAACAAGTGGAGGACAGAGGAGACTCCTAAAGAAGAAGTTACAGGTCTGTGAGAGCCAGAAATCTTGCTTGTTTGTAGGTGACCAAATACTTATTTTACACCATAATTTGCAAATAAATTCATTAAAAATCCTACAATGTGATTTTCTGGATTTTTTTCCCTCATTTTGTCTGTCATAGTTGAAGTGTACCTATGATGAAAATTACAGGCCTCTCTCATCTTTTTAAGTGGGAGAACTTGCACAATTGGTGGCTGACTAAATACTTTTTTCCCCCACTGTAGATGTATTTCTGTCACGGTATAGCCCTCAGACTACCATCCTTTAAGACCCTTCAGGCTCGTGGGGCTTTGAACTTTGGGTCTCTGGTCACATGAAACCACTAGGCTGCCTTGTGTTGTGTTGTCCCTCCACATTGTTAGATGTGACTTTGGTAAGACTCTCATAACAAACCTGCCTGTCAGAGCAAAAGTGGGCTTGTGACTGCCAGGGGGGCAGAGGGGGTGTGTAGGAGGGGGTGGGGAGCGGACCAATCCAAGACAGCAGATCCTGTAATTAGCACTAGCCCAGAGGGGCACCAGGACAAAAGACATCTGTAACTCACACACAAAGGACACCGCCGAGCTGAGCCCTGACTAACCCTAACCCCAACCCAGCCTCCAGCCCCAGCTTGGTTCAGCAGCACTACTGACGTCTGTCTGAACCATTGACTGCAGGACCTCCACAGGGGAAGAGGGCAGGGTCCAACATGTATCTTTTGTTCCACCAGACACTGTGGCAGGTAGATGAAAAAAAAAATCTGATTTACCAGCCCAAACATTTTTGGACATAATTACATTTAAAAAAAACTGATGACCGTGATGTGTAACGTTTCTAAAACAAGAAATGTATTAGTAAGAAGTAATGTGGTATGTTGCTCAATTTCATTTCATTTTTTGTGACCCGAGTCTTTTAACCAAAATATCAGATGAGACAAACTGTTCAGCTGCCCCTTTAACTGCGGGAGGGGTTACCGTGGTGATGGGGCCACTACAGTCGTGGCAGCTATTGGTTGAAGCAGCAGACTCAAGCTAACATTGAAAAACAACCAGGCTTGTGAACAAAACAATATAACTAGGCAAGAATCACAAAGATAAAGTCTCACTTTGCAGACTTGAGTAAATTCGACAGCCTGCTATGCCTCTGCCAGCGCCTGCAAAAATGACTCTATCCGAGCTTCACTCACAGTGAGCAAAGCTGTTGCTGCGCGAGGTGGGATCTAGCAGCTACGAAACAAAACAGCAGAAATACTTTGAAAACAGCTACTTAAGCATTTTTTCTGCTAGAAATCACAACTTGCACATATGTTCATTCTTGACTTTTGACTATATTTGTTCACAAATGAGAATGTAATGCTCACACAGTAGAGTCCTGCACATTGACAACCAGCAAACATATAGATATTCTTACCCGCCAATACCTAAATCTACCCGCATTTGGTGGGTGTTCATTTTATGCCCTGGAAGAGGGTGGTGGTGGGGGTGTGGTGCTGGTTTCCGTCTACTCAAAACGACCACCTAGCCCCCCCCACCCCCCACCTCCTCTCTCGGCCTACTCTGAAAACATCACACCGTCACAGAACAGGCCTGGGCCTCTCTCTGCTCTGTGGGGAACAGGAGACTCTCTCTGCTCTGTGGGGAACAGGAGACTCTCTCTGCTCTGTGGGGAACAGGAGCCTCTCTCTGCTCTGTGGGGAACAGGAGCCTCTCTCTGCTCTGTGGGGAACAGGAGACTCTCTCTGTTCTGTGGGGAACAGGAGACTCTCTCTCCTCTGTAGTGAACAGGAGACTGCTCTGTGGGGAACAGGAGCCTCTCTCTGCTCTGTGGGGAACAGCAGCCTTTCTCTGCTCTGTGGGGAACAGGAGACTCTCTGCTCTGTGGGGAACAGGAGACTCTCTGCTCTGTGGGGAACAGGAGCCTCTCTCTGCTCTGTGGGGAACAGGAGACTCTCTCTGCTCTGTGGGGAACAGGAGACTCTCTGCTCTGTGGGGAACAGGAGACTCTCTCTGCTCTGTGGGGAACAGGAGACTCTCTGCTCTGTGGTGAACAGGAGCCTCTCTCTGCTCTGTGGGGAACAGGAGACTCTCTCTGCTCTGTGGAGAACAGGAGACTGTCTCTGCTCTGTGGAGAACAGGAGACTGTCTCTGCTCTGTGGGGAACAGGAGACTGTCTCTGCTCTGTGGGGAACAGGAGACTGTCTCTGCTCTGTGGGGAACAGGAGCCTGTCTCTGCTCTGTGGGGAACAGGAGACTGTCTCTGCTCTGTGGGGAACAGGAGACTGTCTCTGCTCTGTGGGGAACAGGAGACTCTCTCTGCTCTGTGGGGAACAGGAGACTCTCTGCTCTGTGGGGAACAGGAGCCTCTCTCTGCTCTGTGGGGAACAGGAGACTCTCTGCTCTGTGGGGAACAGGAGCCTCTCTCTGCTCTGTGGGGAACAGGAGACTCGTTAGCCAGGAACTTGTTAGCCAGGGTTTGTGAAGATAACCAAGAATTTACAACTTTCAGATGAGACTGAAATAAGGTGATGATTAATATTGACTGCTATTGATGTCAAATATTACTAGGTCTTTAAGAGTTTATTCGGAAAATAACAGCTCTATAAACACTCTTTCGTGGTGCCCCGACTTTCTAGTTAATTACATTTACATGATTAGCTTAATCGGGTAATATTAATTACAGAGAAAGGATTTTATAGAATAGCATGTCATATCACTTAATCCGGCATAGCCAAAGACACGGCACTGTGAAAGTGTTTCTGAAAAGCACAGTCGTGAGCAGTGCCTTAAAGGAGTAATTAATTACATTAGGGTTGGGCGTCATCCAGATTTTCATACCATTTCTGTACCATACCAGGATATACGGTATTACTGGAAGTACACACAAGGCGCGCTATTTTCACGTGCAAAACAATTTAGGCAACAGGGATCTTAATCCAATGATAGGGGTCTCTGCTGTAACCAAGAAGATTGATCTTGACATCTAGAACCTTAGCTAGCAAGTTAGCAAACCAAATACATAGCTGGAGTCCTGAGCTGGATCTCATTTATTTGACACATCTTAGATTTCTTATAGTTATACCTAACCGAGAGTTTAAGCAGTGATGTAGCATGCATCCTCACTTACCCCGTGAAGCAGGGGTGCCCCGCCCCCCAAACAACGGTATTGAAAATCATACTGACTGTCTTTCGAAATATCCCGGTGCACGGTATATCGCCCAAGCCTACAGTACTACACACATCATATGGTAGCTGTATGATTCTAATGAACTAGATGCCATACATCAATGTATAATGTAGGCTATGTGGTAATCAGTCTAACTGTAAACACCTCTGGTAGACACCAGTGTCCACAGTGACTGAAAGCAAGGTCAAATCTAGGCTGTGTGGTAATCAGTCTGTTAAAAGAAAAACGCTATTGCAGCCTCTTTGCAATAAGGAATTGAGACCAAAAGCTCAAGAGAAGTTTCAATTGTTTAATACCAAGGATGCAGTCAGCTAAGTGCACACATTTAAAAAGCTCACAACACATTTTATACTCTTCCCTTCGTTTGGTCACCACCCTCTTGTAGGTGTCACCTCCCCAGCTATACATTTTATGACCCCAATGAGTTTCCCTTATCTCCCCTATGGAATGTCCATGGTCCTCTCTTTGTTTAGCTAGATGTCAGAATCACACTCCGTCCATCTTCGTTGTCCTGGGCCTGACCCTCCTCTCTGACCCTAGGCAATTTCCTCTTATCTGATTAGGTCCAACCTTTCCAAATTAGCATACACACAGTTTCATTGCCTAAACTCCATTAATACTCATGGTAATCATTCACTAAACAGGATATAAACAAACTACAGTTTAACTTGAAATATGTTACATTTCAACAGAATCCATCAGACAAGGTCAAATCTAGGCTATGTGGTAATCAGTCTAACTGTAAACAACCCTGGTAGACACTAGTGTCCACAGTGACTGAAGTGGTAGGTCTAGACACATAGAGATGATGAAATGTTCTTCCTTGTCCTCTTCTGCTGCTGTAGAGACATGTCGCGGCTGCGGCCCGCTAATCGTTAGCTGTCTTATCGGCTGCTATCTGAATAGGTCTATCGGACAATTTTCTTGGGCCACTATAACTATATCTATTTTGCCAATTGGATTGGTCCCCTCTACCACACGGAACCCCACTAATCTACCGACGGAAACGCACGAGGTGGCCAAAAACAGACCTCCATCCTCTGCCAGCTTGCTATCCATGGCCCGGCTAGCTGTCTGAATCGCCGTGACCCCAACCAACCTCACTACTCACTGGACCCTTATGATCACTCGGCTAAGCATGCCTCTCCTTAATGTCAATATGCCTTGTCCATTGCTGTTCTGGTTAATGTTTATTGGCTTATTTCACTGTAGAGCCTCTAGCCCTGCTCATTATACCGTATCCCAACCTTTCAGTTCCACCACCCACACATGCGATGACATCACCTGGTTTCAATGGTGTTTCTAGAGACAATATCTCTCTCATCATCACTCAATGCCTAGGTTTACCTCCACTGTATTCACATCCTACCATACCTTTGTCTGTACATTATACCTTGAAGCTGTTTTATCGCCCCCAGAAACCTGCTCCTTTTACTCTCTGTTCCAGACATCCTAGACGACCAATTCTCATAGCTTTTAGCCGTACCCTTATCCTACTCCTCCTCTGTTCCTCTGGTGATGTAGAGGTGAATCCAGGCCCTGCAGTGCCTAGCTCCACTCCTATTCTCCAGGCGCACTCTTTTGATGACTTCTGTAACCGTAATAGCCTTGGTTTCATGCATGTTAACATTAGAAGCCTCCTCCCTAAGTTTGTTTTATTCACTGCTTTAGCACACTCTGCCAACCCGGATATCCTAGCCATGTCTGAATCCTGGCTTAGGAAGACCACCAAAAACTCTGAAATCTCCATCCCTAACTACAACATTTTCAGACAAGATAGAACGGCTAAAGGGGGCGGTGTTGCAATCTACTGCAGAGATAGCCTGCAGAGTTCTGTCCTACTATCCAGGTCTGTACCCAAACAATTTGAACTTGTTGACAACCGCTGACAATGTGAGTTTCTGGAATTTTTTTTCACATTTTGTCTGTCATAGTTGAAGTGTACCTATGATGAAAATTACAGGCCTCTCTCATCTTTTTAAGTGGGAGAACTTGCACAATTGGTGGCTGACTAAATACTTTTTTTGCCCCACTGTATATCTATCCTACCCTGCCTTTCTAAGGTCTTCGAAAGCCAAGTCAACAAACAGATTACCGACCATTTAGAATCCCACCGCACCTTCTCCGCTATGCAATCTGGTTTCAGAGCTGGTCATGGGTACACCTTAGCCACGCTCAAGGTCCTAAACGATATCTTAACCACCATCGATAAGAAACAATACTGTGCAGCCGTATTCATTGACCTGGCCAAGGCTTTCGACTCTGTCAATCACTCGTCCTCATCGGCAGACTCGATAGCCTTGGTTTCTCAAATCATTGCCTCGCCTAGTTCACCAACTACTTCTCTGATAGAGTTCAGTGTGTCAAATCGGAGGGCCTGTTGTCCGGGCCTCGGGCATTCTCTATGGGGGTGCCACAGGGTTCAATTCTTGGGCCGACTCTCTTCTCTGTATATATCAATGATGTCGCTCCTGCTGCTGGTGAGTCTCTGATCCACCTCTATGCAGACGACACCATGCTGTATACTAATGGCCCTTCTTTGGACACTGTGTTAATAACCCTCCAGACGAGCTTCAATGCCATACAACTCTCCTTCCGTGGCCTCCAACTGCTCTTAAATACAAGTAAAACTAAATGCATGCTATTCAACCGATCGCTGCCTGCACCTGCCCGCCCGTCCAGCATCACTGCTCTGGACGATTCTGACTTAGAATATGTGGACAACTACAAATACCTAGGTGTCCTTCCAGACTCACATCAAACATCTCCAATCCAAAGTTAAATCTAGAATTGGCTTCCTATTTCGCAACAAAGCATCCTTCACTCATGCTGCCAAACATACCCTCGTAAAACTGACCATCCTACCGATCCTCGACTTCGGCGATGTCATTTACAAAATAGCCTCCAATACCCTACTCAATAAATTGGATGCAGTCTATCACAGTGCCATCCGTTTTGTCACCAAAGCCCCATATACTACCCACCACTGCGACCTGTACGCTCTCGTTGGCTGGCCCTTGCTTCATACTCGTCGCCAAACCCACTAGCTCCAGGTCATCTACAAGACCCTGCTAGGTAAAGTCCCCCCTTATCTCAGCTCGCTGGTCACCATAGCAGCACCCACCTGTAGCACGCGCTCCAGCAGGTATATCTCTCTGTTCACCCCCAAAGCCAATTCCTCCTTTGGCCGCCTCTCCTTCCAGTTCTCTGCTGCCAATGACTGGAACGAACTACAAAAATATCTGAAACTGGAAACATTTATCCCCCTCACTAGCTTTAAGCACCAGCTGTCAGAGCAGCTCACAGATTACTGCACCTGTACATAGCCCATCTAAAATTTAGCCCAAACAACTACCTCTTCCCCTACTGTATTTATTTATTTATTTTGCTCCTTTGCACCCCATTATTTCTATTTCTACTTTGCACATTCTTCCACTGCAAATCTACAATTACAGTGTTTTACTTGTTATATTGTATTTACTTCGCCACCATGTCCTTTTTTTGCCTTTACGTCCCTTATCTCACCTCATTTGCTCACATTGTATATAGACTTATTTTTCTACTGTATTATTGACTGTATGTTTGTTTTACTCCATGTGTAACTCTGTGTTGTTGTATGTGTCAAACTGCTTTGCTTTATCTTGGCCAGGTCGCAATTGTAAATGAGAACTTGTTCTCAACTTGCCTACCTGTGTAACGCTCTGAGTGTCGGGAGGTGCGAAGTCAGACGCAGGAACAGCAGAGCTTCAATATGTTGAGTCTTTTAATACTCAACTTGCAAGCACAATGTCCAACACGGACGTACTGGGTGTCACACACAACGGTCCAACGACACGAGAAACAAACCCAGTCCACAATAATAACATCCACTCCCGAAATCCAAAAGCCACAATGAAACAATCCCGCACAAAGAAGCGTACGGGCTGGCTGACTAATAAAGCCACACTAATTAACAATTAACTGAACACAGGTGATACAAATAAACACATAAGGAGGGGGAGGAAAAAGAGTCAGTGGCAGCTAGTAGGCCGGTGACGACGACCGCCGAGCGCCACCCGAACGGGAAGGAGAGCCTGCCTCGGTTGAAGTCGTGACAGTACCCCCCCTCTGACGCGCGGCTCCCGCAGCGCGCCGACACCGGCCTCGAGGTCGACCCGGAGGACGAGGCGCGGGGCGATCCGGATGGAGGCGATGGAAATCCCTTAACATAGATGGATCCAAAATGTCCTCCACCGGTACCCAGCACCTCTCCTCCGGACCGTACCCCTCCCAGTCCACGAGGTACTGCAGGCCCCTCACCCGGCGTCTCGAGTCCAGAATGGCCCGTATCGTGTACGCCGGGGACCCCTCGATGTCCAGAGGGGGGGGAGGGACCTCCGGCACCTCACCGTCCTGCAGGGGACCAGCTACCACCGGCCTGAGGAGAGACACATGAAACGAGGGGTTAATACGATAATAGGAAGGGAGTTTTAATCGATAACACACCTCGTTTATTCTCCTCAGGACTTTGAAGGGCCCTACACACTGCGGCCTCAGCTTCCGGCAGGGCAAGCGGAGGGGTAGGTTTCGGGTCGAGAGCCAGACCCTTTCCCCCGGTACAAACACGGGAGCCTCACTGCGGTGGCGGTCAGCGCTCCTCTTCTGCCTCCTAGTAGCTTGTTGAAGGGACTCCTGGACGGCCCTCCAGGTCTCTTTGGAGCGCTGTACCCACTCCTCCACCGCAGGAGCCTCGGTCTGGCTCGGATGCCATGGTGCCAGGACCGGCTGGTACCCCAACACACACTGAAAGGGGGACACATTAGTAGAGGAGTGGCGTAGTGAGTTCTGGGCCATCTCGGCCCAGGGAATGTATCTCGCCCACTCCCCTGGCCGGTCCTGGCAATAGGACCGCAGAAACCTACCCACCTCCTGGTTCACTCTCTCCACCTGCCCATTACTCTCGGGGTGAAAACCGGAAGTCAAGCTGACCGTGACCCCCAGACGCTCCATGAACGCCCTCCATACTCGGGACGTGAACTGGGGGCCCCGATCAGAAACGATGTCCTCCGGCACCCCATAGTGCCGGAAGACGTGAGTGAATAAGGCCTCCGCAGTCTGTAGGGCAGTAGGGATACCGGGCAACGGGAGGAGACGGCAGGACTTAGAAAACCGATCCACAATTACCAGAACCGTAGTGTTTCCCTGAGAAGGGGGAAGATCGGTCAGGAAGTCCACGGACAGATGAGACCATGGCCGTTGTGGAACGGGGAGGGGTTGCAACTTCCCTCTAGGAAAGTGCCTAGGAGCCTTACTCTGAGCGCATACCGAACAGGAGGAGACATAAACCCTAACGTCCCGAGCTAAGGTAGGCCACCAATACCTTCCCCGAAGGCTCCCCACTGTCCTCGTCACCCCAGGGTGACCCGAGGAGGGTAGGACATGAGCCCACCGAATCAGTCGGTCCCGAACACCAAGCGGTACGTACTTACGGCCCGCCGGGCACTGAGGAGGCGCGGGTTCCGCCCGTAACGCCCGCTCGATGTCCGAGTCCACCTCCCATACCACTGGCGCTATCAGCCTCGAGGCGGGGATGATGGGAGTGGGCTCGGTGGTCCTATCCTCCGTGTCGTAAAGGCGAGACAGTGCGTCAGCCTTTACGTTTTGGGAACCGGGTCTGTAGGACAACGTGAACCTAAACCGGGTGAAAAACATGGCCCACCTTGCCTGACGCGGGTTCAGTCTCCGAGCTGCCCGAATATACTCCAGATTCTGGTGGTCGGTCCAGATGAGAAAAGGGTGCTTAGCCCCCTCAAGCCAGTGTCTCCACACCTTCAGAGCCCTGACCACCGCTAACAACTCCCGATCCCCCACATCATAGTTACGCTCCGCTGCACTGAGCTTACTAGAGAAGAAAGCGCAGGGGCGGAGTTTTGGTGGCGTACCCGAGCGCTGTGATAGCACGGCACCCACCCCAGCCTCGGACGCGTCCACCTCCACTATGAATGCTAAAGAGGGATCCGGATGCGCCAACACGGGAGCATCCGTGAACAGAGCCTTCAACCTGTTGAAAGCTCCGTCCGCCGCCGCTGACCACCGCAACCGCACCGGGCCCCCCTTTAGCAGTGAGGTAATGGGAGCCGCTACCTGACCAAAACCCCGGATAAATCTCCGGTAGTAGTTGGCAAAACCCAAAAACCGCTGCACCTCTTTCACCGTGGTTGGAGTCGGCCAATTACGCACGGCCTTTATGCGGTCACTCTCCACCACCACCCCCGAGGTGGAAATGCGATAACCCAGGAAGGAGACGGCTTGTTTGGAGAACACACACTTCTCAGCCTTGACGTATAGGTCATGCTCCAGCAGTCTGCCAAGCACTTTGCGCACCAGAGATACATGCGCGGCTTGAGTAGTTGAGTAGATCAGAATGTCATCGATATACACAACTACCCCCTGCACGTGCAGGTCCCTGAGAATGTCGTCTACAAAGGATTGGAAAACAGCTGGAGCATTCTTTAACCCATACGGCATGACGCAGTACTCATAGTGGCCCGATGTGGTACTAAATGCGGTTTTCCACTCGTCTCCTTTCCGAATACGCACCAGACTGTACGCGCTCCTGAGGTCCAGTTTTGTAAAGAACTGCGCTCCGTGAAATGATTCCACCGCCGAAGCGATGAGAGGTAGTGGGTAACTAAACCCCACTGTGATGGCATTTAGACCTCTATAATCAATACACGGACGCAAACCTCCCTCCTTCTTCTTCACAAAAAAGAAACTCGAGGAGACGGGTGAGATGGAGGGCCGAATGTACCCCTGTCCCAGAGACTCCGCGACATATGTCTCCATAGCCAACGTCTCCTCTTGGGACAAAGGGTACACGTGACTCTTGGGAAGCGCAGCGTTAACCTGGAGATCTATCGCACAATCCCTACCCGGTCGATGTGGTGGTAATTTCGTCGCTTTCTTTTTACAGAAAGCGATTGCCAAATCGGCATACTCGGGGGGAATGCGCACCGTGGAACCCTGGTCTGGACTCTCCACCGACGTGGCACCAATGGAAACTCCCAGACACCTTCCAGAACACTCCTCTGACCACCCCTGGAGAACCCCCTGTCTCCACGAAATACTGGGATTGTGCCGGGCCAACCAGGGAATACCCAGCACCACTGGAAACGCAGGCGAATCAATAATAAAGAGACTGATACGTTCCCTATGATTCCCCTGCGTCACCATGTCCAGGGGAACTGTGGCCTCCCTGACCACCCCTGACCCTAATGGCCGGCTATCTAGGGAGTGCACGGGAAAGGGAGAATCTATCGGCACAAGCGGAACGCCCAACTCTCGGGCGAGTCCGCGATCCATAAAGTTCCCAGCTGCACCTGAATCGACTAGTGCCCTATGCTGGGAAGAGGGGAAAAAATCAAGGAAAAAAATTGATACAAACATGTGACCGACAGGGGGTTCTGAGTGAGTTTGGTGCTGACTCACCTGGGGTGATCGAGAAGCGTTCCGCCTGACATCTCGACTCCCAGACAGACCCCCCCAGCACCGATCGGCCGTGTGTCCTCTCCGACCACAGCTGGTGCAGGGGAGGCCTCCTCCTCCGATACCCCTAGGCGCGGCCCCTCCCAACTCCATCGGGATGGGAGCCGGGGCGCTGGGTGGTGGAACGCACAGGACCCTCTCCGAACGCCCGCGGGCAGCCAGCAGATTGTCCAGTCGGATGGACATGTCGATAAGCTCATCCAAAGACAGAGCGATGTCCCGACACGCTAGCTCCCTGCGGACGTCCTCCCGGAGACTACACCGGTAGTGGTCAATAAGGGCCCTGTCGTTCCACCCTGATCCCGCGGCCAAGGTCCGGAACTCCAGCGCGAAATCCTGTGCGCTCCTCTTCTCCTGCCTGAGATGAAATAGTCTCTCACCCGCCGCTCGGCCCTCTGGGGGGTGGTCAAACACGGCACGAAAACGACGGGTAAACTCCGGGTAGTGCTCCTTCGCTGAGTCCGGGCCATTCCAGACTGCGTTGGCCCACTCCAGAGCACGACCCGTTAGGCAGGAGACGAGGACACTCACCCTCTCCGCTCCCGAGGGAGTGGGGCGAACAGTGGCCAGGTATAGCTCCAGCTGGAGTAAGAACCCCTGGCACCCTGCCGCCGCTCCATCATAATCCCTCGGGAGCGTAAGACGGAGCGCGCTGGAGCCGGGGGATGGAGAGTCCTGAGGAAGGGGAGCCGAAGGTGGAGAGAGGAGCCCACTCCTCTCCCATCGCTCCATTCTCTCCATCATCTGGTCCATGGCTGATCCGATCCGATGGAGGACGGTGGTGTGGTGGAGAACCCGTTCCTCCATCGATGGGAGAGGGTTGGCTGCTGCTCCTGCTGACTCCATTTTCTAGGTGCGGGATTCTGTAACGCTCTGAGTGTCGGGAGGTGCGAAGTCAGACGCAGGAACAGCAGAGCTTCAATATGTTGAGTCTTTTAATACTCAACTTGCAAACACAATGTCCAACACGGACGTACTGGGTGTCACACACAACGGTCCAACGACACGAGAAACAAACCCAGTCCACAATAATAACATCCACTCCCGAAATCCAAAAGCCACAATGAAACAATCCCGCACAAAGAAGCGTACGGGCTGGCTGACTAATAAAGCCACACTAATTAACAATTAACTGAACACAGGTGATACAAATAAACACATAAGGAGGGGGAGGAAAAAGAGTCAGTGGCAGCTAGTAGGCCGGTGACGACGACCGCCGAGCGCCACCCGAACGGGAAGGAGAGCCTGCCTCGGTTGAAGTCGTGACAACCTGGTTAAATAAAGGTGTTCTCAACTAGCCTACCTGGTTAAATAAAGGTGTTCTCAACTTGCCTACCTGGTTAAATAAAGGTGTTCTCAACTTGCCTACCTGGTTAAATAAAGGTGTTCTCAACTTGCCTACCTGGTTAAATAAAGGTGTTCTCAACTGGCCTACCTGGTTAAATAAAGGTGTTCTCAACTGGCCTACCTGGTTAAATAAAGGTGTTCTCAACTAGCCTACCTGGTTAAATAAAGGTGTTCTCAACTAGCCTACCTGGTTAAATAAAGGTGTTCTCAACTAGCCTACCTGGTTAAATAAAGGTGAAATAAAAAATGTATAAAAAATTAAATAGTAAAACCAAAATCACACACAGACAGTTAGGCTTTAATCCCAACCCTGCTGCTCTTTCAGTGAAACAGGTTCACACACACATCTCTAATCCCAACCTGCTGCTCTTTCAGTGAAACAGGTTCACACACACATCTTTAATCCCAACCCTGCTGCTCTTTCAGTGAAACAGGTTCACACACACATCTTTAATCCCAACCCTGCTGCTCTTTCAGTGAAACAGGTTCACACACACATCTTTAATCCCAACCCTGCTGCTCTTTCAGGGAAATAGGTTCACACACACACACATCTCTAATCCCAACCCTGCTGCTCTTTCAGTGAAAAGGGTTCCCTATCAGATATTAATAAAACGGTCACATCAGGCTTTGAGAACAGAGATGTGTTGTTCAGTTAGCACGAAACAGGAGATTCATTGTTCTATGTCAAAACAGATCCATGTTTCCTGATTCACTTAAAACCTCTTATAACTACCCCCCCCCCCCCTTCTGTCAATTTCCGCCTGAAGACATACCCAAATCTAACTGCCTCTAGCTCAGGCCCAGGAGCAAGGATATGCATATTCTTGGTACCATTTGAAAGAAAACACTCTGAAGTTTGTGTAAATGTGAATTGAATGTAGGAGAATATAACACAATAGATCTGGTTTAGATAATACAATGAAAAAACCATATGTTTTTTCTTTTTAATTGTTGTATCATCATCTTTAAAATGAACAAGATAAAACAAACATTCAGATATGAATATGGGGACAATTTCAGTGAAACACATAAGAGGGCAACAGTACTTGTGCAAAGTTTCAGAATGATAACTTCCAAAATGAGTGTGCTACATGACATTTATCATGAAGTCACCCAGGTGTCCCACACAAGTAGCACAAATGTACCCAAGTGGCCAAATTGGTGAAGGTATACATTTTGAAACAAATAACTATATACAAAATACCAAAATGGTATTCTAACACACCCCCCCAAAAAATGGGGGAAAAAATGGGGAAAAAAATATATACATTTACAAAATAACATGGGTAACTATTTACACACTTTCAATATTTGGAAGACCCTCAGTCCTCTATCAAATCAAATCAATTTATATAGCCCTCAAGAGTAAATATGAACAGTTTACCTCTAGATGAGATGGCCCGGGAGGTGTGGAGCCAGAGACAGCAGGGGTCCAGCTGGATGAACCAGCTTCAGAGGGGGATGGACACACGTTGGGGATGGACACGTTGGCGGCAGACACACGCATCTCGACCATGCTCCCTCTAATCCATAATACTGTATGTAGACTGAGTTGAGGAAGCATCCGCTGGAGGAAGTATAGCCAATGTGTACTTTACACATTTCATTACATTTTTATATATTGCAAATAAAATGTAAAAACAATCACAAATAATATTTTATATTATTAATTTCAAACAACGGCATTAGCATGAGAAGAACTTACCAGTCCAAAACAATGTCCTCTATGTTCAAAAAATATGCTTCCATTTGAGTCATGGTCGCTAACTGAGTCGTCTTCCAAAAGCATATGTTTCACTTTCACGATCAATTTCCTCTATAATTTTGTCTACATTCGTACATCTAGTCTTAGATTTAGCTTTCCCTGACTTATTCGCCATGATTTTCGATATATAAACATCTGAAGATGCTTGTTACCGAAACAGTGCTGTGCGTAATGAGTTTGGCTACTTCCAGTATGAAACTTCAATGACGAATGACAATCTTTACGCCGGAGTTTACTACATGGGTTGGTCTTCCAAAACACAAACATTAGATATTGTCGTTTACCTCTGCTCATTGGCTATCTACCCAGCTAGATTTCAAGACGATCAGTGGTCATTGGGTTAAAATACAGTCAATCAACGAAACAGCGGTCATATAATTGGTGCACAATGAGGTCGTTACTTGTTGTCTTCCAATCGTTTGTTTGGGGTCAATATGTCCCGCGAAATGACCCATCAAGTTTGGTTGTGTTACAAACAAACAGTTGATTGCAAGGAAACCAAACATGACTGGATAAAGTCAGGTTTAGTCTGTGTATTTCCATCGAATGTTTCGTCGAAAATTGAATGACACGAAATTCAACGAGATAAGCGTTCACAAAATGTTTCGTGTTAGGCTATAAAAATGGATTTAACCGAACAAAAGACCATTCATTGTGTAACAATGAGCCTTGGGATTGCAAACAGAGCAAGATCTTCAAAGGTAAATTATTTATTTAATTGCTATCTGTGATTTTGTTACGCCTGTGCTGGTTGAAAAAGTAGTTTGGTATGGGGCTCTGTGCTCAGATAATCGCATCGTATTCTTTCGCAGTAAATCCTTTTTTAAATCTGACAACGCAGTTGGATTAGCAAGATTCTAGGCTTTTGAAGCATGTGAGACACTTGTATTTTCAGGAATGTTTAATATGACTATTTGTGGCGATCACCGTATGTTGTCGAATTCAAACCCGTATCCGGGATCCGTAGATCAGAGAAGTTAACCCTTGTTGTCTTAAGGGTCAAAAATTATGTCAGGACAAGATTCAGCCCCCTGAACAGCTTTCATAAGCGCTCATGATCACTGATCTCAGCCGTTTTACTGTCCTTTCCGGCAGTATATGCCCAGCAAGCCAGCAAAGTATGGCATCAAGATAAGGGTGGCCTGTGACGCACAATCCAGCTACGCTTGGAAGATGCAAGTCTACACAGGGAAGCCGACAAGTGGAGGCCCGGAGAAGAATCAGGGGATGCTGGTTTAGCTTGATGTGACAGATGGACTGATGGGGCACAATGTCACGTGTGACAATTTCTTCACCACTTATGACCTCAGCCAGCAGCTCTTGAAGAGGAAGATTGCCATGGTTGGCACAGTTAGAAAGAACAAGCCTGGGCTCCCCCCTGCACTCCTCGCAACAAGGGGGAGAGAGGCCTTCTCGTCAAAGTTTGCCTTCACCCCCACCACCACTTTAGTTTCTTACCTCCCAAGAATGTGGGAGGTAAGAATGTGGTCCTCCTGAGCACACTGCACAAAACGGCTGAGATCAGTGATCGTGAGGACAGGAAGCCAGCCATCATCCTGGACTACAACCACAACAAAGGAGGCATGGACAACCTGGACAAGGTGATTGGAACTTACAGCTGCAGGAGGATGACTGCCGGCTGGCCCCTGGTCATCTTCCGTAACATCATTGATGTGTCCTCATACAATGCCTTCATGATATGGAACAAGATCAACCCTACCTGGATGCCTGATAAGCAGAACAAGAGGAGGGTGTTCCTGGAGCAGCTGGCAAAGGCACTTGTATCCCCACACATTCAAAGAAGGGAGCTTCTCCTCCACACAGCAGCCACTGCAGCGCTTGTGAAAGCTGTTCGGGAGGCTAAATCTTGTCCTGATCCACCTGAGGCTGCAGCTGGAGCAGGCAAGAGGAGGAGATGCCAATTCTACCCCCCCCCCCCCCCCCCCAAAGTACTGTAAAACAAATACTATGTGCTGCACATGTGGGAAATACATCTGCAAAGTCCATGCACACACTTGCTTACTGTTGTCATGACATTGGCCTGTGGGTAAGACCCCCATAAATACTTTTCTCCCCTCTCTCTCTTGACTCTACTGAAGGACTCTTGAATAGCCTTTGTTAAACATAGAGAGTCTGGGAACATCAAACAAGTGGGGGAAAGGAACCATATTTCGGTAATAGAACCAGTTGAAAATATGCGTTGGTACTTAATGAATATGATGTCCGTTTGGTTGTAATCTGAGACATTATGACTGATGACATGACGACATAAACTGTATCTGGGAAAGTCTACACATTCTAGTTATCAGATTCACATGGAATTGTTGTGCAATTTAAATGTTTGAATATGAAACTATTTGTGAAAAGATTAAATGTAATTTTAGCTTCCAAATGAGAGAATTGGGTTTTTATAAGGTTAGAGCTCTGCTCAATCAGTGGCCCGCCCATGTGAAGAGACATTGGTTATAAACTATGAAACACACCCTTCTCTCCCTCCACTATATAAGCCCTTGACGAAAATGTAACCTTCTGTTCCGAGGACGATAGGACGACGGTCCATACGTTAAAAAGGACTAACATGTCAACTACAGAACTAAGCCAACCTCAGCGTGAGCTTTAGTTGTGAATGGTATGAACTTTGAACTCTTATTCACTAAAGAAGTGAGACATCCTAGCCGTTTAGTTAGCAACAGCAGCTGTAAACGTGGCCTAGGAAAGGACGGAAAAAGGACCAGTCTAACACACACGAAGATACTACAACGTATCCAATTTACCACCAGAGACATTCTACCGAGGACAGGAAGATCTCTGTTGGCCAACACGGCCAGCATCTACGACCAACCTACCGAAGCGCAGCTCAGAGTAAATATTTATTGCATTTTCCTTTTCCAAATGGGCAGTAATTTAGAATGCATAAGACACTGTATTTACGATAGCACAGCTTCTCCCTTTGTTCCTCAGTCTTCCCGCGCTTTCACTCAAACCCAACCCCCTCCCTTTGTGTAACCAGCCGTCATGTCGGCTCCGTCCACCAGGGACGTTTTCTGTATGACATAATTTGCATTCTGTGTATATGTAATTCTGTGTGATTAGTTAGGTATTTAATAAATAAATAAATAAACCCAATTTTGTATTGCTGATTCAACTTGTTAGCCAGGGTTCGTGAAGATAACCAAGAATTTACAACTTTCAGATGAGACTGAAATAAGGTGACGATTAATATTGACTGCTATTGATGTAAAATATTACTAGGTCTTTCAGAGTTTATTCGGAAGATAACAGCTCTATAAACACTCTTTCGCGGTGCCCTGACTTTCTAGTTAATTACATTTACATGATTAGCTCAATCAGGTAATATTAATTACAGAGAAAGGATTTTATAGAATAGCATGTCATATCACTTAATCCGGCATAGCCAAAGACACGGCACTGTTCTACATGTGCTAATTAGAGTTGATTGGTTTATGCTCTTCATGTTTTTGTTTTGTATCTATTATCTTATTTTATTATTGTTTTTTGTTGTTGATTATACACCTTGTGGGTGGGGGCAATGGTTCAACAAATGGGAGAAGACTAGTATTTTGTAATTGAATTCCTCATTGTACAGTATATAAGAATAGATTATGTTGCCAAAAAAGTTTGACTGTTATTGTTTCCCTTCAATAAAACTCATTCAAAACTACTTTCTGCACATTTCTGCTACTTTCTTAGGCTATACAAGTGCTATCTCTTGCTAAACAATTTATGTTTACACCTATGAAGTACCTTTAGCAAATATAATAATAATAATAAACCTCTACTTTAGTGAAGTGTCACTAGAGTAGAGTAGGTCAGGGCATGACTAGGGGTTTTAGTCTAGTTTATTATTTCTATGTGGTGTTCTAGGTTTAATTTTCTATGTTGGGGTTTGTGTATAATTCCCAATTAAAGGCAGCTGGTAATCGTTGTCTCTAATTGGGGATCATACTTAAGTTGCATTTTTCCACCTGTGGGTTATGGGATATTGTTTTGAGTAAGTGTATGTAGCACCTCTGTTTCGTTTGTTTGTTTATTGTTTGTTTTGCTAAGTTTCACTATTAAATATTATGTGGAACTCAACATACGCTGCGCCTTGGTCCGTCTATACAAACAATCGTGACATGAAGAAAACAAGTATGACAAGTGTGTTGTAATAAAAAACGAGTGGTGTCCACTGATTAAATGCTTTCTGCATTGGGAAGAGGGAAAACCCAGTTATTTGCAAAGTTTGTGATGAATGACAGGTTGTTTCTTCATGCAAAATAGATTTGTGGTTTAGAATTAAATGAAGCTGGTTAATTTGAAGGGTTTATTGAAGACCGTTGGGACAAGGGGAGTATACAGAATGTTAAGACTACACCAGGGTTAAAGATGTTGAGAACAGGCTCCCTATCAGATAGTACACGTGAAGAGGATGTAGCTCAGTGCCAGAGGCTATACTTTACCCATTAGTCACTGGGTTGCGTCCTAAACAGCACCCTATACCCTACACAGGGTATTACTTCTGATCAGAACCCATAGAGCCCTGGTCAAAAGTTGTGCACTATATAGGGAATAGCGTGCCATTTGGGACGCAGTCACAGCCTGGTTTTCCTGGTTCCTTTGTTCTTATCCTGAGGCTATGTGTCTTATCACTACAGATCAGACAGTGTGATAGACACCAGGCCATGTGTAGGATAGAACGGACGAGTGGAAACAAGGCCACCTCTACACCACACGCACACAACGGGAAGGCCATCTCTACACCACTCACACTAATGCACTCGCCTTGTAAGGTTAAAGTGAGTTACAGTATAGGGATGGTTTGGTGACTAACAAGACATGTCTCTGAAGCTAGTTTCTGTCCATTCTGTTGGGTTTCCTGTCTTGCCTATTTACTGTCACAGTGTTACCGTAATGTGTGTGCGTGTGTGTGTGCGTCTGTGTGTATACACCTCTGCTTGGCCAACTCCCTCTTTCTCTGACACTGCTCGTCCCGGTCTCTCTCCAGCTGTTGTCAGAGTTCTTCACTCTGGCGTATGTAGCGTTGGGCTGCTCTCTCGTCTGCTTGCAGACCCCTCCTGTCTCAGCGTCCAGTATTTATGCTGCAGTAGTTTATGTGTCGGGGGGCTAGGGTCAGTCTGTTATATCTGGAGTATTTCTCCCATCTTATCCGGTGTCCTGTGTGAATTTAAGTAAGCTCTCTCTAATTCTCTCTCTCTTTCTTTCTCTCTTTCTTTCTTTCTCTCTCTCGGAGGACCTGCGCCCTAGAACCATGCCTCAGGACTACCTGGCCTGATGACTCCTTGCTGTCCCCAGTCCACCCGGCCGTGCTGCTGCTCCAGTTTCAACTGTTCTGCCTGCGGCTATGGAACCCTGACCTGTTTACCGGACGTGCTACCTGTCCCAGACCTGCGGTTTTCAACTCTCTAGAGACAGCAGGAGCTGTAGAGATACTCTCAATGATCAGCTATGAAAAGCCAACTGACATTTACTCCTGAGGTGCTGACCTGTTGCACACTTGACAACCACTGTGATTATTATTATTTGACCCTGCTGGTCATCTATGAACATTTGAACATCTTGGCCATGTACTGTTATAATCTCCACCCGGCACAGACAGAAGAGGACTGGCCACCCCTCATAACCTGGTTCCTCTCTAAGTTTCTTCCTAGGTTCTGACCTTTCTAGGGAGTTTTTCCTAGCCACTGTGCCTCTACACCTGCATTGCTTGCTGTTTGGGGTTTTAGGCTGGGTTTCTGACATCAGCTGATGTAAGAAGGGCTTTATAAATACATTTGATTGATTGATTACAGCAGCCTCGTGAAGGACATGCAGCTTTTTCAGCTTCCGCTTGTGTTTACAGATCAGCTTTTGGACCTCTGGCTCCAGACCTGATTTTTCATGAAATGTGTTATAAAATTGCTAAACTTCTCTCTGCCTCATGGCATAATGTTTAGAATTGCAGAAAGCTTCAAAACGGCAACATTTCCTCTACTCCCCATGAAAAGATGTCTGGAATTTTATGAATTTACTTTAAAACTATTTATTTCCACCGTCAAGAGTGGGGGCCACTAAAATATTTAGCCCGCGAGGTGGAGGCGGGGCTATACTAAGATCTTGCTTAACGCCCCGAAAGGCTAGGGCCTTTCCTGATTGGTAGAAAGATATTTGTATTCTGATTTCTGGTTTTGTAAAGCAGAGAAATAGACTAAGTGGTCAAAATGTCAGAGAAAACATAATTGATGATGTTACTAAAACATCTGTATCGCTTGATTGGTAGAATATATTTCTGTTCTGATTTCAGATTTGAACAGCAGAGAAGTAGACAAAGACACACCCATAGTGTTTGCTGGCTGAAAGTACTTAGCACCTACGAAGGTAATTTGCGAACTAATTTAGCATGTAGAATCGTGGGAAAAAATGATGGCAGTCAGCGTCTACTGCAGATGGTCCCTAAAACACCGCTTGCTGAATGATCGGCAGAGGAATGCTAGATCCACATTCAATGCGATGTGTGGCGAGCCTTAAGATTTTAAAGTTAGACTGTTTACTGTGAAAAGAATGTTGGACATCTGGGAGTTTAACAATGGGACCTTTATAAAGTTGAAGAAATCCAATGAAAGTGGATGAGTTTTTTGGGGTGGAGGAGGACAGGTTTAAGGTTTAATAGTATAAATATTATCAAAACAATTCTGCACCAACAATAACGTTCTAAAGAATAATCCTTTTTTTATTTCATTTTTTACATTATTTAATTTAGGACTTTTGTTGTTCCAAGTCCCACTAAATAAGGCCCACAAAATGATAAAAGTCCCACTAAATAAGGCCCGCAAAATGATAAAAGTCCCACTAAATAAGGCCCACAAAATGATAAAAGTGCCACTAAATATTTCCCACAAAATGATAAAAGTCCCACTAAATAAGTACCACTAAATAATAAAAGTCCCACTAAATAAGTACCACTAAATAATAAAAGTCCCTGTCACGTCCTGACCATAGTTCTTATGTGTTTTGCTTGTTTAGTGTTGGTCAGGACGTGAGCTGGGTGGGAATTCTATGTTGTGTGTCTAGTTTGTCTGTTTCTATGTTCAGCCTAATATGGTTCTCAATCAGAGACAGCTGTCTATCGTTGTCCCTGATTGAGAATCATATATAGGTGGCTTGTTTTGTGTTGGGGATTGTGGGTGGTTGTTTCCTGTCTCTGTGTTTGTGTTCTGCACCAGATAGGACTGTTTCGGCTTTCACGTTTGTTATTTTGTTATTTGTTAATGTTCACCGTTTATCGTCTGATTAAACATGTTGAACACTAACTGCGCTGCATTTTGGTCCTCTCCTTCATCCCAGGAAGAAAGCCGTTACAGAACCACCCACCAAACCCGGACCAAGCAGCGTAGCAACGGGCAGCAACGGCAGCAGCAGCGGGACCAGGAGAAATGGACTTGGGAGGACGTATTGGACGGAAAGGGTTGCTACACATGGGAGGAGATCCTGGCTGGTAAGGATCGCCTTCCATGGGAACAGGTGGAGGCAGCTAGGAGAGCGAAAGCAGCTGAGAAGGGGAACCGGTGTTATGAGGGAACACGGCTGGCCAGGAAGCCCGAGAAGAAATCTCAAAAATTTCTTGGGGGGGGGGGGATAAAGGGTAGTGTGGCGAAGTCAGGTAGGAGACCTGCGCCCACTTCCCATGCTTACCGTGGAGAGCGGGAGTACGGGCAGACACCGTGTTATGCGGAAGAGCGCACAGTGTCTCCTGTACTTGTGCATAGCCCGGTGCGGGTTATTCCACCTCCCCGCACTGGCCGGGCTAAATTGAGCATTGAGCCAAGTGCCATGAAGCCGGCTCAACATATCTGGCCTCCAGTACGTCTCCTCGGGCCGGTGTACATGGCACCAGCCTTACGCATGGTGTCCCCGGTTCGCCTACACAGCCCAGTGCGGGTTATTCCACCTCCCCGCATTGGTCGGGCTACGGGGAGCATTCAACCAGGTAAGGTTGGGCAGGCTCAGTGCTCAAGGGAGCCAGTACGCCCGCACGGTCCGGTATATCCGGCGCCACCTTCCCGCCCCAGCCCAGTACCATCAGTGCCTACACCACGCACTAGGCTTCCTGTGCGTCTCCAGAGCCCTGTTCCTCCTCCACGCACTCTCCCTGTGGTGCGTGTCTCCAGCCCAGTACCTCCAGTTCCGGCACCACGCACCAGGCTTCCAGTACGTCTCCAGAGCCCTGTTCCTCCTCCACACACTCTCCCTATGGTGTGTGTCTCCAGCCCAGTACCTCCAGTTCCGACACCACGCACCAAGCCTCCTGTGCGTCTCCAGAGCCCTGTACGCACTGTTCCTTCTCCCCGCACTCGCCCTGAGGTGCGTGCCCTCAGTCCGGTACCACCAGTTCCGGCACCACGCACCAGGCCTATAGTGCGCTTTGAGAAACCAGTGTGCCCTGTTCCTGCTCCCCGCACTAGCCTTGAGGTGCGTGTCTCCAGTCCGGTGCCACCAGTTCCGGCACCACGCACCAGGCCTACTGTGCGCCTCAGCAGGTCAGAGTCGGCCGTCTGCCCAACCCCGCCTGCACTGCTCGTCTGCTCAACGCCGTCTGCACTGCTCGCCTGCCCAGCGCCGTCTGAGCTGCCTGCCTGCCCAGCGCCGTCTGAGCCATCCGTCTGCCCAGCGCCGTCTGAGCCATCCGTCTGCCCAGCGCCGTCTGAGCCATCCGTCTGCCCAGCGCCGTCTGAGCCATCCGTCTGCCCAGCGCCATCTGAGCCATCCGTCTGCCCAGCGCCATCTGAGCCATCCGTCTGCCCAGCGCCATCTGAGCCATCCGTCTGCCCAGCGCCATCTGACCCATCCGTCTGCCCAGCGCCGTCTGAGCCATCCGTCTGCCCAGCGCCGTCTGAGCCATCCGTCTGTCCCGAGCCATTAGAGCCGCCCGTCTGTCCCTAGCCGTCAGAGCTGTTCGTCAGTCAGGAGCCGCTAGAGCCGTCCGTCAGTCAGGAGCTGCCAGAGCCGCCAGCCAGTCAGGAGCTGCCAGAGCCGCCAGCCAGTCAGGAGCTGCCAGAGCCGCCAGCCAGTCAGGAGCTGCCAGAGCCGCCAGCCAGTCAGGAGCTGCCAGAGCCGCCAGCCAGTCAGGAGCTGCCAGAGCCGCCAGCCAGTCAGGAGCTGCCCTCCAGTCATGAGCTGCCCTCCAGTCATGAGCTGCCCTCCAGTCAGGAGCTGCCCTCCAGTCAGGAGCTGCCCTCCAGTCAGGAGCTGCCCGCCAGTCAGGAGCTGCCCGCCAGTCAGGAGCTGCCCTCCAGTCAGGAGCTGCCCTCCAGTCCGGAGTTGCCCCTCTGTCCTGAGCTACCTCTCTGTCCTGAGCTACCTCTCTGTCCTGAGCTACCCCTCTGTCCTGAGCTACCCCTCTGTCCTGAGCTACCCCTCTGTCCTGAGCTACCCCTCTGTCCTGAGCTACCTCTCTGGCCTGAGTTGTCTATATTTAGGAGGGGCCTTGGTGAAGGTTCCTGGACCATGGTCGGGGGCGAGGGTCGCCACTCAAAGGACGCTAAGGAGGGGGACAAAGACAGTGGTGGAGTGGTGTCCTCGTCCACCGCCGGAGCCGCCACCACGGACAGATGCCCACCCAGACCCTCCCCTTGAGTTTTAGGGGTGCGTTCGGAGTCCGCACCTCGGGGGGGGGGGGGGGTACTGTCACGTCCTGACCATAGTTCTTATGTGTTTTGCTTGTTTAGTGTTGGTCAGGACGTGAGCTGGGTGGGAATTCTATGTTGTGTGTCTAGTTTGTCTGTTTCTGTGTCCAGCCTAATATGGTTCTCAATCAGCGACAGCTGTCTATCGTTGTCCCTGATTGAGAATCATATATAGGTGGCTTGTTTTGTGTTGGGGATTGTGGGTGGTTGTTTCCTGTCTCTGTGTTTGTGTTCTGCACCAGATAGGACTGTTTCGGCTTTCACGTTTGTTATTTTGTTATTTGTTAATGTTCACCATTTATCGTCTGATTAAACATGTTGAACACTAACTGCGCTGCATTTTGGTCCTCTCCTTCATCCCAGGAAGAAAGCCGTTACAGTCCCACTAAATAAGTACCATTAAATAATAAAAGTCCCACTAAGACCCACTAAATAATAAAACTACCACTAAATAAGACCCACTAAATAATAAAAGTCCCACTAAATAATAAAAGTACCACTAAATAAGTCCCACTAAATAATAAAAGTACCACTAAATGATAAAAAGTCTGAAATAAGTTGTAAATTAAAGTGTGACTGCTTTCGCAAGTTACACTAATTAAGTTGACCCTCGACACTGAACTTGGGTTCGTTTCAGATATTTTCCTCCCTAGTAGGATTTAGTGGAGATTAGTGTAGGGTAAGTAGTTCCTAGAACCTGCCTTAGGGGCAACCTCAACTGAATTCCCCCTCTCTCACCTTTCACAGTGATCTCTGGTCTTCTCATGGATCCACTTTTCTCCCTGCGGACCTTTTCTGTGGCGTTAACTCTTTCAGCTTCTTAATCTCCTGGTAGCGACACCATCTCTGTGACATCTTCCACCATCTCTGTGACATCTTCCACCATCTCTGTGACATCTTCCACCATCTCTGTGACATCTTCCATGACAAAGGTGCCTCAAGGAAACATCATGAGTACTTTCAGTTGGCCACAGATTAGTCCTCTGTATCTCAGTTGGAAGAACATGGCTCTCGCAATACCAGGTTAGTGGATTAAATTCCCGGGACCACCCTTATGTACACGGGACCCCCCGTATGTACATTGTTTTATTAAATGTATACACGCATGTATGTCGCTTTGGATACAAGCGTCTGCTACATGGCATAATATTATTAGGCTACATCTCATGTTACCAATAATAGATGGAGTGTGCAGTAATCAGACATACATATATTCATAGTGATATGCAAACGTGAATGGTTTGTGAGGCTACATTGCACAAGAGGGAAATGTTTATGAAAGAATAGTGGTTATGTGTTTTAATGGGGGTAAGACTGAACCGCAGACAGACAAGGGCTGAGAGAACAGTGTAGAGTTAGTCAGCTCACTAGGACAGGTGTTTAATAAACTGTCATAAAAGTCCACTGACAGACAGACCATACCAGGATAGACTCATGCGTAGACAAAACAGGGACGCAACGTTTTGTTACGTTCAGATAGAAATATGTATGAATCACGTCATTTCTATTCATAGCATTTCTATCTGCAACAATTCAAAAAAGAAATTGTACTGAACATGGCCCTTATCTCATCTGACTCCTTTACAGCTATTGTTGTGGATGGCTCAAGCCTGCCACCTAGTGGCCTTGACAGAGGATGGCAGTTCTGTAAGCTGTGTGTGTGTGTGTGTGTGTGTGTGTGTGTGTGTGTGTGTGTGTGTGTGTGTGTGTGTGTGTGTGTGTGTGTGTGTGTGTGTGTGTGTGTGTGTGTGTGTGTGTGTGTGTGTGTGTGTGTGTGTGTCTACCTGCTCTATAAAGGTGAAGTGTCTCTGGATAGTGACCTCGTACTTCTCCTTCTACAGTGAAGTTTCTACTCAGCTCCTTCTCTGTCTCCTTCACATGTCTCACTGTTAGCACCCTCTGCTGAGAGGAGAGGGAGGAAGGGGAGAGGGAGAGGGAGAAGGAAAGAGGGATGAAAAGAGAGGACAGCTTGGGCAGCGGCCTGATTTAATTTGGCCCCCCAAAGTTGTAAAAAATTGTTATTTCAATTTGGAACAGGTTGAGATGAGGTAAAGATCTGATAAGGGTTTAAAAGGTCCAATGCAGCCATTTTAATCTCAATACCAATTCATTTCTCGGTAACAATTAAAAGTGCAATATGCAGAAATTGCTCCGCCATTTCCTGGTTGCTAAAATTCTAGTAGCCTAATTTCAGCTTGTGACAAAACAAGCAAGTCTATTGTAGAGAATCATTGTACCATCTAAACCGCTGTGATTTTTTTTTTTCATAACCAAAAATATTGTATTTTCAGCTGTTTGAAGCTGGTGTACAAAACCGAAAATAAAGCACGGGAAGCATAGAAATAGAGCACATAGAAGAGATCTAACGGTTCTTAGACTTTTAATGAGAATGACATAGACCCACCCACTTTGGAGCCAGACCCACCTACTTTGGAGCCAGACCCATCCACTTTGGGGCCAGACCCACCCACTTTGGAGCCAGGCCCACCCACTTTGGAGCCAGGCCCACCCACTTTGGAGCCAGGCCCACCCACTTTGGAGCCAGACCCACCCACTTTGGAGCCTGGCCCACCCACTGGTTTTTCCCCACAAAAGGGCATCATTACAGACATAAATACTCCTCAGATCATGCTGTTAAATCAGCTTCTTGATATGCCACACCTGTCAGGTGACTGGATTATCTTGTCAAAAGAGAAATGCTCACTAACAGGGATGTAAACAAATTTGTGCACAACATTTCAAGCTTTTTGTGTGTATGGAACATTTCAGGTATATTTTATTTCAGCTCATGAAACATGGGACCAACACTTTACATGTTGTGTTATATTTTTGTTCAGTGTAGAAACCCCTCATTGTCAGTATTGGTTGTTGGTCTAGTTCAGAAATGGAGGCGAGCCCAGTACTATTTTAATAGCAGTATTCTCAAGTTAATATCTGGATAAGGACATTGAGTGAGTTTCCCCCCACCCCTTTGTGTGAACCTGAGGTAACTTCTCCATCTCATCCAGGAAGCTCATGATGCTCTGTAGCTTGGTATCTCAATGCTACCGCACGGCAAGCGGTACCGGAGAGCCATGTCTAGGACCAAAAAGCTTCTTAACAGCTTCTACCCCCAAGCCATAAGACTGCTGAACAATGAATCAAATGCCCCCCCTCCATTTGTTTTGTACACTGCTGCTAGTCTGTTTATTACCTATGCATAGTCACTTCACCCCTATCTACATGTGCAAATGACCTCAGCTAACCTGTACACCCGCACATTGACTCGGGAACGGTATCCTCTGTATATAGCCTCGTTATTGTTATATTGTGTTACTTTTTATTTCATTTAGTAAATATTTTCTTAACTCTTCTTGAACTGCACTGTTGGTTAAGGGCTTGTAAAGTAAGCATTTCACGGTAAAGTCTACACTTGTTGTATTCGGCGCATGTGACAAATAAAGATTGATTTGATTTGAATGTAGAGCGCCCCCATCTGGCAGCACAGGTGTATGGATCAGCTGGCCATGGCGCTCCAGGTTATCAGTGGTCAGAGAGTTGGAGTATCGGTGCTGAAGGAAGAAAACACACACACATATATATTTGACCGAAGGGGGTTTGAACTTGAATCTCCTGGCGTAACAAGACTCTGTTAGCTCATTGCGCTAAAGGCTGAAGTTAGAGTACACATCAGGTAGTTCAACTCTATTGGATTACAAGGCATTAACAAGAGGTGAATACAGTTGTGAAACAGGACTGGATAGATGAAAATAATATGTTGAGAAACCTGACAGAAAAATTGCTTACAATTCCAAGTAGCTTTAGATCTGCTACGGACAGAGAGAAGGGTACAATTTACTGCGGGGATTATCAACTGGATTCGGCCGCGGGCCAAGCGGATGGGCAGGGAGCAGGAACATAATTACAAATCACTTCACACAGATATAATATTTTATGCAAAAAATGATCATTTCAAACCTTGTTTCCATTTTGATTCCGATCTTTCTATTATGTGTGGGAATAGTTGGAAACAGAAGAGTTCTTCTCCCTACGGTAGCTCTTGGGTTCAGACAGCCTCTCTGGTTCTTCTTCTTCTTGGGTTCAGACAGCCTCTCTGGTTCTTCTTCTTCTTCTTGGGTTCAGACAGCCTCTCTGGTTCTTCTTCTTCTTGGGTTCAGACAGCCTCTCTGGTTTTTCTTCTTCTTGGGTTCAGACAGCCTCTCTGGTACTTCTTCTTCTTGGGTTCAGACAGCCTCTCTGGTTCTTCTTCTTCTTGGGTTCAGACAGCCTCTCTGGTTCTTCTTCTTCTTGGGTTCAGACAGCCTCTCTGGTTCTTCTTCTTCTTGGGTTCAGACAGCCTCTCTGGTTCTTCTTCTTCTTGGGTTCAGACAGCCTCTCTGGTTCTTCTTCTTCTTGGGTTCAGACAGCCTCTCTGGTTCTTCTTCTTCTTGGGTTCAGACAGCCTCTCTGGTTCTTCTAGTAGGTTCAGCGTGTCAATTATACAGGGGGGGGGGGGGGCAATTCCAGTCCTCGGGGGCCTGATTGATGTCCCAGTTTTGCCTCAGCTCCAACTAACATACCTGACTCAAATAATCACCTAATCATGATCTTCAGTTTAGAATGCAATTAGTTTAAGTTCTTACGGATCATTGGTATTCTTACGGATCATTGGCACGCTAGTGTCCCACCTCGACAACATCCGGTGAAATTCAAAAATACAAACATTTGTAATATTAAACATTCATGAAAATACAAGTGTTATACATCGGTTAAAAGATTAATTTCTTGTTAATCCAACCGCTTTGTCAGATTTCAAAAAGGCTTTACGGCGAAAACATACCATGTGATTATCTGAGGAGAGCGCCCCGGGTATGTCACGCCCTGACCTTAGAGATCCTTTTTATGTCTCTATTTTGGTTTGGTCAGGGCGTGAGTTGGGGTGGGCATTCTATGTTTTGTGTTTCTATGATTTTCTATTTCTATGTTTTGGCCGGGTATGGTTTTCAATCAGGGACAGCTGTCTATCGTTGTCTCTGATTGGGAACCATACTTAGGTAGCCTTTTTTCCCACCTGTCTTTGTGGGAGGTTGACTTTGTTTAGGGCACATAGCCTTTGAGCTTCACGGTTTGTTTTTTGTAGTGTTTATTGTTTTGTCAGCGTCATTCTTATTAACTTCTTATGGCTGCAATCCCGGTAACGGGATGATATGACAACAGCCAGTGAAAGTGCAGGGCGCCAAATTCAAAACAACAGAAATCTCATAATTAAAATTCCTCAGACATACATGTTTCTTATACCATTTTAAAGGTAATCTTGTTGTTAATCCCACCAAAGTGTCCGGTTTCAAATATGCTTTTCAGTGAAAGCACTACAAACGATTATGTTAGGTCACACCAAACCACAATAAGCACAGCCATTTTTCCAGCGAAAGATAGCAGTCACAAAAAGCAGAAATATAGCTAAAATGAATCACTAACCTTTGATGATCTTCATCAGATGACACTCATAGAACTTCATGTTACACAATACATGCATGTTTTGTTTGATAAAGTTCATATTTATAAAAAAAAATCGGAGTTTACATTGGCGCGTTACATTCACTAGTTCCAAAAACATCCAGTGATAGTGCATAGCCACATTGTTTCAACAGAAATACTCATCATAAATGTAAATGACAATACAAGTTATACACATGGAATTATAGATATACCTCTCCTTAATGCAACCGCTGTGTCAGATTTCAAAAAAACTTTACGGAAAAAGCAAACCATGCAATAATCTGAGACGGAGCTCAGAACAAGAGTCAAATTAGCCGCCATGTTGGAGTCAACAGAAACCAGAAATTACATGATAAATATTCCCTTACCTGTGATGATCTTCATCAGAATGCACTCCCAGGAATCCCAGGTCCACAATAAATGCTTGATTTGTTCGATAATGTCCGTTATTTATGTCCAATTAGCTACTTTGGTTAGCGCGTTTGGTAAACAATTCCAAAGTCACAAAGCGCGTTCACTAAAACGTGACGAAATGTCCAAAAGTTCCATAACAGTCAGTAGAAACATGTCAAACGATGTATTGAATCAATCTTTAGAATGTTGTTAACATACATCTTGAATAACGTTCCAACCGGAGAATTACATTGACTTCAGATGAGCGATGGAACGGAGCTGCCTCTCACGTGAACGCGCGTGGTCAAAGCATGGTCACCTCATGGCAGTGGTTACGCATTCCTTTCTCCTTCGGCCGCCCTTCACAGTAGAGTCATCAGACAAAGTTCTATTGACTGTTGACATCTAGTGGAAGCCGTAGGAAGTAAAAATCCAAACAGGAAGTGGAACTTCTCAGGTTTTTGCCTGCCATATGAGTTCTGTTATACTCACAGACATAATTCAAACAGTTTTAGAAACTTGAGAGTGTTTTCTATCCAATACTAATAATAATATGCATATATTAGCAACTATGACTGAGGAGCAGGCCGTTTACTCCTTTCATCCAAGCTACTCAATACTGCCCCTGCAGCCATAAGAAGTTTAAATAAAGAGAAAATGTACGCTCACCACGCTGCACCTTGGTCCTATTTTTTCAACGGCCGTGACAGCGTACAAATGCATTAAAAACATTTTCCAACCAGGCAGAGGCGTAATGAAAGTCAGAAATAGCGATAAAATAAATCACTTACCTTTGAAGATCTTCCTCTGTTGGCAATCCAAAAGGTCCCAGCTACATCACAAATGGTCGTTTTGTTCGATTAAGTCCTTCTTTATATTCCCAAAAAAGTCAGTTTAGTTGGCACGCCTCATTCAATAATCCACCAGTTTCCCCTCGTTCAATATGCATACAAAATGAATCCCAAACTTTACCAATATACTTTGTCCAAACAAGTCAAACAATGTTCCTAATCAATCCTCAGGTACCCTAATATGTAAATAAACAATCAAATTTAAGACGGAAAATAGTATGTTCATTCCCGGAGATAAATAACCAAGTGCGTGCCCTCACCGGAGCGCGCCACAAACATTTTCCAACCAAGAAAGTCAGAAATAGCAATAAAATAAATCACTTACCTTTGAAGATCTTCATCTTTTTGCAATCAAAAGGGTCCCAGTTACAAAATGAATGGTCGTTTTTGTTCGATAAAGTCCTTCTTTATATCCCAAAAATGTCTGTTTATTTGGCGAGTTTGATTCAGAAATCCACCTGTTCCAACTTGCCCAACATGCCTACAAAGGAATCTAAAAAGTTACCTGTAAACTTCATCCAAACAATTCAAACGTTTCTAATCCAACCTCAGGTACCCTAATATGTAAATAATCGATCAAATTTAAGACGGAATAAACTGAGTTCAATATCGGAGAAAAAGAATGAGGAGCGCACACTCATTCACGCGCACCAAAAGACTAGAGTCCTTCTGAGTGACACTTCGAAAGAATAGGAATGCTTCTTCCTTTTTTCAAAAAATAAGCATGAAAACATTTCTAAAGACTTGACATCTTGTGGAAGCCATAGGAACTGCAATCTGTGTCCTAATTATTATACTTTCCCATAGAAAAGCATTGAAAAGTCCAATGACCTCAACAACAACAAAAAAATTGTGGGGCCATTTAAAGTCCTGAGGAGAGTGAATGAGGTGTGTTACAGGTTACAGCTTCCCCCCTATTACCGAATTAACCCCTCGTTCCATGTGTCTCTCCTCAGGCCGGTGGTGGTTGGTCCACTCCAGGATCCAGGAGTCTGAGGTACGGGAGGTTCCTGGATGGATTGTCGTCGAGGTTTCGCCTGCCAAATCAGTTCTGTTAGACAGACAATATTTTAACAGTTTTAAAAACTTCAGAGTGTTGTCTATCCAATGCTACCAATTATATGCATATCCTAGCTTCTGGGCCTGAGTAACAGGCAGTTTACTTTGGGCACGTTTGTCATCCAAACTTCAAAATACTGCCCCCTAGCTCAAAGAAGTTAATCAGCTGTGTTTGCTAGGGAATGAGAAAAAGTGTGACACCAATCAGGCCCTCGAGGACTGGAGTTGCCATCCCCTGTCAGGTCGTTCAGGGTGGTCATAGACTGGGCTCAGCTCAACAGCGCCACCTGTCACTGGTCCTCCACACTCACTGACTGCTGCACAATCTCCTGTTATACAGAGAAGAAAAAACTTTGATAACATTACAACCAAATGGATATAATTGTAGACAATATACAGATCAGTAAGACAGGTGTTGAGAATGAGACATTGAATATACATGGGGATTATTCCAAAGATCAGGTCTCATACATGATCTGTTATGTAAAATGTATATAGAGCTAGAATCAACAACAAATCCTTGGTTTGTTACCTGTGAGCATTGAGAATCTCTGCGATTGGACAGTGCAGGCGACAGCGCTCTCAGGGGTCGTGACGTCATCCAGGTCAGTCGCAACGTTCACATTGTTAAAGTCTGTGGACAAATAGAGGACAACATGAGCACAATGTCTATATGCAACTATATGTGTTTAGAAGTCAGGATATGTTAACTGGCAATGGAGAAAAGAAATTGGGAAGTCAGCTACAGTGCATCTACTTCACACTCGTTTACATTACGTCCGTGAATGACTGATGGGCTAAGTTGTCATGAGAGGCCTTGGGAGAGATTGACCTGTGTTCTGGGCCTTGGCGTCAGTGTCAGTGGGGGAGATGAGGTTCCTGTTGTAGCGGGAGGTGGGGCTCTGGTTACGGGGGGAGGAGGAGGTGGTCTTGGGGGGTTTCTTGCGGCCCACCTTGGTGCTGTGGGATCTCAGGGTTTCCATCTCCTCCTGGGCCGAGGGCTGTACCTCTGCAGCACTCTGGGCTCTCGTCTGCTGCAGCTCCTACAGCATATCGGGAGGGGGCGACATAAGGCGGGCAGGCAGTGCCACGCAGAGCGAGACAGGGGAACTTGGGTGTAGTTGAACCCTAGATGCTGATCTTGGGTCAATTTAGCATTTTCCCCCACTAATGGTTAAGGTTAGGATTGGGGGAGGGGAAGCTGATCTTAGATCTGTACCTAGGGGAAACTTCATCCTGAAGCGGGAACTAGCCTTGATTCAGATCTGTTTGTGTAATCTTACACTTACATTTTAGTAGTTTAGAAGATGCTTTTATCCAGAGCAGTTAGTGCATTCATCTTAAGATAGCTAGGTGTGACAACAACAAATCACAGTTGTAGCAAGTACATTTTCCCTCAATAAAGTAGTTATCACCAAAGTCAGAGCTAGAAAGGGAGGGGAAAAGTCAAGTGTGAGTGTTGGTCCACGAAAGGCAAGTCACCTGACAAAAGCATTTGGCTTGGTGGTGGTAATGCCGTTGGCATTTGTTGAGGAGGGAAAAGCTGGAAAAAATGGCCACTTGATGGGGCCAAGTGGATACAAAATAAAACCTAAGGAGCATCATCTGTTGGAGCCGGCAAACATTTGGGTTTGAAAAAAAAAAAAGTGACAGAGGACAGATGTCATAGAGGTGTAGTAGATAAAAATTAAGAACAACATAGAGACCACTGTGTCATGACTCATGTAGGATTAAGAAATATTTACTGTAGAAAGTTCAGCTATAGTTCGGCGGGTAGCCTAGCGTTGGGCCAGTAACCGAAAGGTCGCTGGTTCGAATCCCCAAGTAGGAAAAATCTGCCGTTCTGCCCTTGAGCAAGGAAGTTATCACCCTGCAACAACAACAACTTCTCCCCGGGCGCCGATGACGTGCACGATGGTTAAAGCAGCCTTCCTCACCTCTCTGATTCAGAGGGGTTGCGTTAAGACAAAGGAGATGATTGCGGACTACAGGAAAAAGAGGACCGAGCACGCCCCCATTCTCATCGACGGGGCTGCAGTGGAGCAGGTTGAGAGCTTCAAGTTCCTTGAAAATTGTCAAAGACTCCAGCCACCCTAGTCAAAGACTGTTCTCTCTGCTACCGCACGGAAAGCGGTACGAAGTTTTGGTCCAAGAGACTTCTAAACAGCTTCTCCCCCCAAGCCATAAGACTCCTGAACATCTAATCAAATGGCTACCCAGACTATTTGCATTGTTGTTGTCCCCCCCTCTTTACACTGTTGTTACTCTCTGTTGTTGTCTTCTATGTATTGTCACTTCAATAACTCTACCTACATGCTACCTCAACTAACCGGTGCCCCTGCACATTGACTCTGTACTGGTAACCCCTGTATATAGCCTCCACATTGACTCTGTACCGCTACCTCCCTGTATATAGTCTCCACATTGACTCTGTACCGCTACCTCCCTGTATATAGCCTCCACATTGACTCTGTACCGGTACCTCCCTGTATATAGTCTCCACATTGACTCTGTACCGGTACCTCCCTGTATATAGCCTCCACATTGACTCTGTACCGGTACCTCCCTGTATATAGCCTCCACATTGACTCTGTACCGGTACCTCCCTGTATATAGTCTCCACATTGACTCTGTATCGGAACCTCCCTGTATATAGTCTCCACATTGACTCTGTACTGGAACCTCCCTGTATATAGTCTTCACATTGACTCTGTACTGGTACCTCCCTGTATATAGTCTCCACATTGACTCTGTACCGGTACCTCCCTGTATATAGCCTCCACATTGACTCTGTACTGGTACCTCCCTGTATATAGTCTCCACATTGACTCTGTACTGGTACCTCCCTGTATATAGTCTCCACATTGACTCTGTACCGGTACCTCCCTGTATATAGTCTCGCTATTGTTGTTTTACTGCTGCTCTTTAATTACTTGTTACTTTTATCTCTTATTCTTATCCGTATTTTTTGAAACTGCATTGTTGTTTGGGGGCTCGTAAGTAAGCATTTCACTGTAAAAAAGACCTTTAGTATTCGGCGCATGTGACTAATAACATTTGAATTGATTTGATGTGAAATATGGAAGATACATGTCAGTTGAATGAATTCAGTTATGCAACTGACTAGCTATCCCCTTTCCCTATAGTTCAGCTACACATTCAGTGAAAATTCATTCACGTCTGGAGACGTCTCGTCCTCTGCTCTCGGTTCTCGTTCCTACACAGGGTTAACACTGAAAGGTCGTGGGTTCAATTCCCGCAGGGATCACATACACATATTACAAGTATATTCACTATACTATAAGTGGCTTTAGATAGAGTCGTCTGCTATCTGCCATATATTAACTTATTAAGAAGTGAATTCTATGGCCGCGGTGCTGGTTGGTGACTATGGATGGATTCAATGGAGTAACACGTTTTTTGGTTACTACATGATTCCTTAATTAATGTGTTATTTCATCGTGTTGATGTCTTCACTTTAATCTACAAAGTAGAAAATAGTGAAAATAAAGAAAAACACTTGAATGAGTAGGTGTCCAATCTTTTGACTGTATGTGTACGGTACCTGTTAGCGGGCATCCTGGGAAGTGGTTTTGTATGTTATTGCTGTAAGAGCGAATTGACTAGCATACGCTAACTGTAATGGTCACATTGTCTCCCTGCTAATTCACAGCTATTTCCATGCTAACAGTCGTATCACGAATCTCCAGCCATCAACATACTGTTGTCCTGCACATCTAATGTGTTTCCTTGTGTCTATCGTCAGGTAGAGTATGGGGTGGAGTATGGAGTAGAGTATGGAGTATGGGGTGGAGTATGGAGTATGGAGTATGGGGTGGAGTATGGAGTATGGGGTGGAGTATGGAGTATGGGATGGAGTATGGAGTATGGGGTGGAGTATGGAGTATGGGGTGGAGTATGGAGTATGGAGTGGAGTATGGAGTATGGAGTGGAGTATGGAGTATGGAGTATGGGATGGAGTATGGAGTATGGGGTGGAGTATGGAGTATGGAGTATGGAGTGGAGTATGGAGTATGGAGTGGAGTATGGAGTATGGGGTGGAGTATGGAGTATGGGGTGGAGTATGGAGTATGGAGTATGGAGTGGAGTATGGAGTATGGAGTGGAGTATGGAGTATGGGGTGGAGTATGGAGTATGGGGTGGAGTATGGAGTATGGAGTGGAGTATGGAGTATGGAGTATGGGGTGGAGTATGGAGTATGGGATGGAGTATGGAGTATGGGGTGGAGTATGGAGTATGGGGTGGAGTATGGAGTATGGAGTATGGGGTGGAGTATGGAGTATGGGGTGGAGTATGGAGTATGGAGTATGGGGTGGAGTATGGAGTATGGGATGGAGTATGGAGTATGGGGTGGAGTATGGAGTATGGGATGGAGTATGGAGTATGGGGTGGAGTATGGAGTATGGGATGGAGTATGGAGTATGGGGTGGAGTATGGAGTATGGGGTGGAGTATGGAGTATGGGGTGGAGTATGGAGTATGGGGTGGAGTATGGAGTATGGGGTGGAGTATGGAGTATGGGGTGGAGTATGGAGTATGGGGTGGAGTATGGAGTATGGGATGGAGTATGGAGTATGGGGTGGAGTATGGAGTATGGGGTGGAGTATGGAGTATGGGGTGGAGTATGGAGTATGGGATGGAGTATGGAGTATGGGGTGGAGTATGGAGTATGGGGTGGAGTATGGAGTATGGGGTGGAGTATGGAGTATGGGGTGGAGTATGGAGTATGGGGTGGAGTATGGAGTATGGGGTGGAATATGGAGTATGGGGTGGAGTATGGAGAGAGACACAGCTGCATGTGAGCTCTCACATTTTTCAACATGTTTTTTTTTTTACAAAAGGATAGATCTGGAGTTAGATAAACTTGGATTTTTCGGCAGGGACATGTGCAGGATGCTACCCTCCACAGCATGGCTTTTGCTTCAGATCAAAACTCCTAACCTACAACCTAATTTTGGACAAAATGAATTGGAGGGATTACTGCTTTCCTTTTTCCAAGCTATACAGAGGGTGATCTAGCAAACAAACAGCAGAGACCTGAGGAGACCATCCAACCTGGAACTGAGCTTGCTAGGACAGACCAGATACAACTTCAATTAGCACGGAGGTGTGAGGTGAGAGGTGCCGATGCCTTTGGGCCCAACAAGTGACTGTTCTGCTGCACTGCTGCTTGGATTCCAACTGGCAATCTGTTCACTGTCTGCCCTGGCCTGTCTCCCCCTGTCTGGTACAGGTACCCCCACCACACTCCCCCCTCACTGTTCACTGTCTGCCCTGGCCTGTCTCCCCCTGTCTGGTACAGGTACCCCCACCACACTCCCCCCTCTCTGTTCACTGTCTGCCCTGGCCTGTCTCCCCCTGTCTGGTACAGGTACCCCCACCACACTCCCCCCTCTCTCCTGAGCTTTCGCTGACCTCCGGCACACACAGTGAGTGACACTGAACATACAATGGCTAGCCCCAAGTCGTTATATATTTTAAAACAATTATTGTGGATTTTGCTATTTTGCTAGTTGCATCATGACTCCTAAATGCTTTGTTGACCATGAACTTTCTTTACCCAATCGTGGGACAGACTCTGTTTGTTACCACACTCGGGACTGACTCTCTATTGGTTACACAGACTTTTGGCCTCCCATCCTATTCTAACCACGTCTCGCCGGCTTTGTATTCATGTTACCTGATGAAATTACTGTACAATTTGATCTTGTTGCCATCTAATGCACATTCAGATGTCATAAATTAGCACTGCAGAGCTCTCCCTGTCTTATGCCATGCCTTGATTGTAATACTGTTGATGATATGTGGAAATGTGCATGTACACCCTGGCCCATATACTGTTGCTTGCCCCAATTCTGACTTGTGCTCTGATATCTGCTTCACTGATTTCTGCTCTCGTAAAAGCCTGGGTTTTCTGCACGTTAATACTAGAAACGTATTACCTAAATTGGATCAATTGAAAGTGTGGCTTCACAGCTCCAATCCAGATGTGTTGGTCATTACTGAGACGTGTTTCGAATACTGATGTTAACCTTTGTAGTTATAACCATTTTTGGCAAGACAGAGCTTCTAAAGGTGGGGAGTGGGTATCTTTACCAAGGATCACCTTCAGTCCTCGGTTGTCTCCACCAAGTCTGTCTCCAAACAATTTGATTTGCTGGTTTTAAGCATTAAACTTTAAAATGGCTCTTTGTTGACTGCTGCTGGGTGCTATCGTCCTCCATCAGCACCGGCCTGTACCCTACCTGCCCTAAGCTCTCTCCTGGCCCCTTACACTAAGTCTGAATTTGTCCTGCTTGGTGAGCTAAACTGGGACATGCTTAAACCACCTGACCAAGTCCTAAAGCAATGGGACTCCCTAAATCTTTCTCAGATTATTACCAATCCCACAAGGTATGACTCCAAACTCCCAGCAGAGGCTACTCTCCTCAATGTTATCCTCACAAATGACCCTGACAGGTGTCAGTCCGGTGTTTTCTGTAATGACCTTAGTGATCACTGTTTTACAGCCTGTGTACGTAATTGCTGCTCAGTGAAACGACCTGTCCTGACTTATCATAGACGCTTGCTAAAAAACTTTAATGAGCAAGCCTTCCTTCATGAACTGGCCTCTGTAAAATGGTACAGAATCAGTTTGATCCCCTCTGTCGAAGACGCTTGCATCTTATTTTTTGATATTTTCAGTGGTATTGTTAACAAACACGCCCCCATAAAGACAATGTGAATTAAAAACCGGTTCAGCCCCTGGTTCGACAGTGATCTTGCAGAGTTACTCCACCTCAAGAATTGCATTTGGCGAAAGGCTCGGGACACGCATAGTTACGAAGTACGATCACATCTGTTACACTGGTGCCGAGACCAGTCTTCCTGTCTTCACTGGACAGCTTCTTCTTCTTCTTCTTAGGATTAGGTTGACTGATCACATCCAACTTTTAGGTGCATACACCGCCAGCTACTGTACTGTAGTGTGAGGCCAGTCACGGTCAACATACACTGCTCAAAAAAATAAAGGGAACACTTAAACAACACAATGTAACTCCAAGTCAATCACACTTCTGTGAAATCAAACTGTCCACTTAGGAAGCAACACTGATTGACAATAAATTTCACATGCTGTTGTGCAAATGGAATAGACAAAAGGTGGAAATTATAGGCAATTAGCAAGACACCCCCAATAAAGGAGTGGTTCTGCAGGTGGTGACCACAGACCACATCTCAGTTCCTATGGTTCCTGGCTGATGTTTTGGTCACTTTTGAATGCTGGCGGTGCTTTCACTCTAGTGGTAGCATGAGACGGAGTCTACAACCCACACAAGTGGCTCAGGTAGTGCAGCTCATCCAGGATGGCACATCAATGCGAGCTGTGGCAAGAAGGTTTGCTGTGTCTGTCAGCGTAGTGTCCAGAGCATGGAGGCGCTACCAGGAGACAGGCCAGTACATCAGGAGACGTGGAGGAAGCCGTAGGAGGGCAACAACCCAGCAGCAGGACCTCTACCTCCGCCTTTGTGCAAGGAGGAGCACTGCCAGAGCCCTGCAAAATGACCTCCAGCAGGCCACAAATGTGCATGTGTCTGCTCAAATGGTCAGAAACAGACTCCATGAGGGTGGTATGAGGGCCCGACGTCCACAGGTGGGGGTTGTGCTTACAGCCCAACACCGTGCAGGACGTTTGGCATTTGCCAGAGAACACCAAGATTGGCAAATTTGCCACTGGCGCCCTGTGCTCTTCACAGATGAAAGCAGGTTCACACTGAGCACATGAGCACATGTGACAGACGTGACAGAGTCTGGAGACGCCGTGAAGAACGTTCTGCTGCCTGCAACATCCTCCAGCATGACCGGTTTGGCGGTGGGTCAGTCATGGTGTGGGGTGGCATTTCTTTGTGGGGCCGCACAGCCCTGCATGTGCTCGCCAGAGGTAGCCTGACTGCCATTAGGTACCGAGATGAGATCCTCAGACCCCTTGTGAGACCATATGCTGACACATGCACATTTGTGGCCTGCTGGAGGTCATTTTGCAGGGTTGATTGGACAAGATTGGACAAAAGCGCAGCGTGTTGTGAAGACATAATGCAGTTTATTAAAGTAAAGTCGAAACACGAAAACACTTAAACAAACTACAAAACAAATAAACGATGTAGACAGACCTGGACTTGATTGCTTACAAATAAACGAAGAACGCACGAACAGGAACAGACTACATACACGAACGACAAAACGAAACAGTCCCGTGTGGTAAACATACAGACACAGGAGACAACCACCCACAACAAACAATGTGAAACAACCTACCTTAATATGGTTCTCAATCAGAGGAAACGGAAAACACCTGCCTCTAATTGAGAACCATATCAGGCAACCCAATAACCAACATAGAAACACATAACATAGAATGCCCACCCCAACTCACGCCCTGACCAACTAAACACATACAAAAACAAGAGAAAACAGGTCAGGAACGTGACAATTTAACCGTAAAACCTACTCCAGACCAATGGTCTGGGAGGACAGAACACTACCACTCAACACCCACTGCAACTCTTCTGCAGTAAAACCTCGCAATCCAAAGTACTTTACTGTGACTGCCACCACAACCTCTATTTTCTGTGACTTACGTTCCATTTCTGCATTACAGTTGACAACCATGGCTATGAATGCTGAGAAACCAACCTTACAGATGCGCATATTATTCTTATCCCTCTTTGTGGGTCTCTGCCAACTCACAGGAATCTTCTCAGGATCCCTCACCCTGTACCCTGTACCCCTCACCCTGTACCCTGTACCCCTCACCCTGTACCCATCTTCCTCTACCACTCTCTTCACTGCTTCAGCATACAACACTTTCTTTACTACTCTGACTCATGCTAACCTCCAGCTGCCTTTGGCTCACCGGACACCTCTGATTCCATCCCCATGTGCACCCCCACAGCTCACACACAGCTTTCTCCACCGATACTACACATTCCTTTGTCTCATGTCATCCTGCACACTTCTCACATCTCTGAATCTCCCTCCTACACACTGCTGCCACATGACCATAAGCTAGGCACATAAAACACTAGTATTTTCAGAACAAAAGCTCTCACGGGATAACTGACACATCCTATCTTGACCTAGTCGGGCAGAAACTCTGCATGAAAACTCAGCAGGATGGACAAAGTCTTCTCCGTTTCACCAAGTTTTCCACCGTGTCTACGTCACACCAAACGACTGGCTTCACAGACACCAGGAATCCTCAATTTCAGCTGATCCTCCTCAACACTTAAAGCCACCCCGTTATCACTCCTTTCAACGGCGGCCTACTTCCGGACAGAAAAGCAGTCATAGTTCTTGTTCCTAGTCGCGTGGTCTGGAGCGCCAGCTCCCTCTGGACTGAAGAAACACAATAAATCTGTCTGACTATATATGTTTCTCAGTTCACGAGACCACTTCGAGTTACTTTCACCGATTCAACAGTCCCCAATCTCTTCTCCACCGAACCTGACGCCACATATTTATTAGCCAGAATACAAGGATCCATTCTCTCCACAAATCTCACTCCCACTGGGCCAGAATCATCCTTATCATCATAAGGACGAGACACAAACCCGGCAGTCCTCACTGTAGGTACTTCATCCACTAGTCAGGTTCCATCTCTGAACCACTGGAGGACATATCCCTCTTTTTGCTCCTGATGCCAACCTTCCTCACAGCACAGTTTCCCTATACACTCAGCTCCTTCCTCACAGCACAGCCTCCCTCTACACTCAACTCCTTCTTCACAGCACAGCTTCCCTCTACACTCAGCTCCATCCTCACAGCACAGCTTCCCTATACACTCAGCTCCTTCTTCACAGCACAGCTTCCCTCTACACGCAGCTCCTTCTTCACAGCACAGCTTCCCTCTACACTCATGTCTTTCTTCACAGCACAGCTTCCCTCTACACTCAGCTCCTTCATCACAGCACAGCTTCCCTCTACACTCAGCTCCTTCCTCACAGCACAGCTTCCCTCTACACTCAGCTCCTTCTTCACAGCACAGCTTCCCTCTACACTCAGCTCCTTCCTCACAGCACAGCTTCCCTCTACACTCAGCTCCTTCCTCACAGCACAGCTTCCCTCTACACTCAGCTCCTTCCTCACAGCACAGCTTCCCTCTACACGCAGCTCCTTCTTCACAGCACAGCTTCCCTCTACACTCATGTCTTTCTTCACAGCACAGCTTCCCTCTACACTCAGCTCCTTCTTCACAGCACAGCTTCCCTTTACACTCAGCTCCTTCCTCACAGCACAGCTTCCCTCTACACGCAGCTCCTTCTTCACAGCACAGCTTCCCTCTACACTCATGTCCTTCTTCACAGCACAGCTTCCCTCTACACTCAGCTCCTTCTTCACAGCACAGCTTCCCTCTACACTCAGCTCCTTCTTCACAGCACAGCTTCCCTCTACACTCAGCTCCTTCTTCACAGCACAGCTTCCCTCTACACTCATGTCCTTCTTCACAGCACAGCTTCCCTCTACACTCATGTCCTTCTTCACAGCATAGCTTCCCTCTACACTCATGTCCTTCTTCACAGCACAGCTTCCCTCTACACTCAGCTCCTTCTTCACAGCACAGCTTCCCTCTACACTCAGCTCCTTCCTCACAGCACAGCTTCCCTCTACACTCATGTCCTTCTTCACAGCACAGCTTCCCTCTACACTCAGCTCCTTCTTCACAGCACAGCTTCCCTCTACACGCAGCTCCTTCTTCACAGCACAGCTTCCCTCTACACTCATGTCCTTCTTCACAGCACAGCTTCCCTCTACACTCAGCTCCTTCTTCACAGCACAGCTTCCCTCTACACTCATGTCCTTCTTCACAGCATAGCTTCCCTCTACACTCATGTCCTTCTTCACAGCACAGCTTCCCTCTACACTCAGCTCCTTCTTCACAGCACAGCTTCCCTCTACACTCAGCTCCTTCCTCACAGCACAGCTTCCCTCTACACTCATGTCCTTCCTCACAGCACAGCTTCCCTCTACACTCAGCTCCTTCTTCACAGCACAGCTTCCCTCTACACTCATGTCCTTCTTCACAGCATAGCTTCCCTCTACACTCATGTCCTTCTTCACAGCACAGCTTCCCTCTACACTCAGCTCCTTCTCGACGGATATCACTGCACCTGTCACTCTCGTCACATTCAATTTCCTTCTGTACCTCTTTCAAAAGTTCTGTGAATTCCTCCATTCCATATTCCCCCATAACATGTTCCCCTTTTTTCATGTTTTTCTTGTCAATCATCTTGTCCTTCATTTGATCTTCCAGAAGGCTTGTGCAATCCCCCACTCCATTTTTTCTCATACTATGTTCCACTTTCCTCCTTTTTCCTAGCCGCCATCTTGGCAGCCGTCTTCCTTTAATCCCCTCCTCTCAAAAATCTTCCTGGACAGCTGTTACAAATGCAACAAGCATGTCTCTGTCACCAACAAATACAGTCATGGGTGCTGCTATCTCTACAATTCACTTGAAAGGCAAAGCACTCTGGGAAATAAGGCTTTACACACCAAGCAGTGTGTCAAATGAACACTGTTCCGATGTCTATACAGGTCCACACTTTCAGATTTAATTTAACACTCTCAGTGTTCAATGTAACACTGAAGAATTTGCTGTGTAAGTAACCTCAATGACCAAACGGTCTCTGTGAAACTGGTGTAAAAAGTGTCCTCTCACTCCCATATCAACAACTGCATATCTCATTCTCATGGCCCTGTAGCTGCCCTGTTTTCCCCAACTCTTAACTCATTCTCAAATCCTTTCAAATAAAGCAAGGGTCATAATGAATTAAAATAGCACTACTAAGTCCTAAAATATAGGCAACAAACATGAGGTGGCATATTGGTCAGCAGAACATTAAAATTCCCAGAGAAACTAATTGCTATGATCCCGTGGAAAATCTGGCAGTATATACACAGTTGAAGTCGGAAGTTTACATACACTTAGGTTGGAGTCATTAAAACTCGTTTTTCATCCACTCCACAAATGTCTTGTTAACAAACTATAGTTTTGGCAAGTCAGTTAGGACATCTACTTTGTGCATGACACAAGTACTTTTTTAAACATTTGTTTACAGACAGATTATTTCACTTATAATTCACTGTATCACAATTCCAGTGGGTCAGAAATTTACATACACTAAGTTGACTGTGCCTTTAAACAGCTTGGAAAATTCCAGAAAATGATGTCATGGCTTTAGAAGCTTCTGATAGGCCAATTGACATAATTTGAGTCAATTGGAAGTGTACCTATAGATGTATTTCAAGGCCTACATTCAAACTCAAGTGCCTCTTTGCTTGACATCATGGGAAAATCTAAAGAAATCAGCCAAGACCTTAGAAAAAAAAATGTTGACCTCCACAAGTCTGTTTCATCCTTGAGATCAATTTCCAAATGCCTGAAGGTACCATGTTCATCTGTACAAACAATAGTACGCAAGTATAAACACCATGGGACCACATAGCTGTCATACCGCTCAGGAACGAGACGCGTTCTGTCTCCTAGACATGAATGTACTTTGGTACGAAAAGTGCAAATCAATCCCAGAACAGCAGCAAAGGACCTTGTGAAGATGCTGGAGAAAACGGGTATAAAAGTATCTATATCCACAGTAAAACGAGTCCTATATCGACATAACCTGAAAGGCTGCTCAGCAAGGAAGAAGCAACTGCTCCAAAACCGCCATAAAAAAAGCCAGACTAGAATTTGCAACTGCACATGGGGACAAAGATGGTACTTTTTGGAGAAATGTCCTCTGGTCTGATGAAACAAAAATAGAACTGTTTGGCTATCATTATGTTTGGAGGAAAAAAGGGGGATGCTTGCAAGCCGAAGAACACCATCCCAACTGTGAAACACGGGGGTGGCAGCATCATGTTGTGTGGGTGCTTTGCTGCAGGAGGGACTGGTGCACTTCACAAAATAGACGGCATCATGAGGGAGGAAAATTATGTGGATAAATTGAAGAAACATCAAGACATCAGTCAGGAAGTTAAAGCTTGGTCGCAAATGGGTCTTCCAAATGGACAATGACCCCAAGCATACTTCCAAAGTTGTGGCAAAATGGCTTATGGACAGCAAAGTCAAGGTATTGGAGTGGCCAACACAAAGCCCTGATCTCAATCCTATAGAAAATTAGTGGGCATAACTGAAAAAGCGTGTGCGAGCAAGGAGGCCTACAAACCTGTCTCAGTTACACCAGCTCTGTCAGGAGGAATGGGCTAAAATTCACCCAAATTATTGTGGGAAGCTTGTGGAAGGCAACCCGAAACGTTTGACTCAAGTCAAACAATTTAAAGGGCAATGCTACCAAATACTAATTGAGTGTATGTGAACTTCTGACCCACTGGGAATGTGATGATCCTAACTGACCTAAGACCGGGAATTTCTACTATGATCAAATGTCAGGAATTGTTAAAAACTGAGTTTAAATGTATTTGGCTAAGGTGTATGTAAACTTCCGACTTCAACTGTACATACAGTTTAGCCACTCCAGTCTCCCTGCACATTGTAGCTATGGTACTGGCACTGACCCTGTACTACATGGATATGTATATATATAAAAGCTGAAATCAATCATCTCAATATTCTCCGGATGATATTGATTTACTGCCTAATAATAATTAGAATTATGTTATTGAGGACTGGCCAGTAACACATGACTTATTTATTAATAATTGAACCCTTAATTAAGGTAGAATATATTGATATACGACATAATAAAGGCCTTATTTACTACTTATATATAAATATATATATACACACACTTATAAACTACTTAATAGTGGCTAATATGTGAATAAAGTCGCACACTCTATATGTGTTCACAACATTTTAATGAGTAAACCTCCACCAAAGTTTCACAATGCAGTGCCTTCTTTAGGAAAGGTTCATATGTGTATTTAAAGCATAGTGTTACCCATTGATAGGAAAGATAAAAGAAGAGACAAGAAAGACAGGAGACGTTTTACATGTTAGTCATTTAGCAGACGCTCTTATCCAGTCGGCTGTGGCACTAACCACTAGACCACTGCAGGCCGCTCCATAAAGAACATTTGATTTTTTATTTTTATTATACAGCTTTCATAGCAAAAGGATTTGTCATTTCTCAAATATTAAAATGGCAATCTGGGAACGGTACAACCATTATTTTACTTTTAAATTAGACACACTCCAGCTTAAAAAAAAAAACTTTCTTGTTGAAACAATATCTATCCCAATTAATGTACACCCACTTAAGGGTATAACATATATGTTTTGTGCAAATTAGTGGTTAGAGGACCAATAGAGAACAGAAGAGGAAAGGCCCCTCCCACTTGTGACATGTCATGACTTTTGTTAAATAAATAATGAGATGAAAATGAGACTAAAGTGCATCTTTAATGATATATAGCCATTAATTCTTGAAGAATGTAACTTAAAATGTCTCATGAGCTTAGTGCTGTCCTACTTCACCACAAGCCAAAATATAAGCTTGTTTTACTATGGTTTTTGTAAACAATGTAATTGTAAAAAATTGTAAAGCTTACAAAACATGGTTAAAGCTATCAGACAGTCATTGTACCCAAACCTCTGTCTATGAATTTAAGAGATACATTTCTTCAGCTCTATCCCTAAGCGTTTTACAAAAAAAGTGTCATGGTCTCTGTTTGTTTGAATCCCATATTGCCCCTTTAATAAATAAGTAAATATATTTCAGGTTATCCATCTCCACAAATAAATCAAGACAACAGTAAGGCCCATTGAAAACAACACTCACTCAGCAGGATGTGCCCAGGAAAAAGTGAACACCCAATATACTAGATAGGATATGCAGCAATAGGCTACCTCCTTCCTAACTCTCGTCCTTCCAGAGCACGCCAGCCATTACTTTAAAAGATACATCTCCCCAACGAATAGCACTTGCACTCAGACTGCCAATAAAACCTTGCCCTTGACTGCATCACGGAAATAATTTAAATGGTAAGAAACATCAGAATGAACAAGGTGCTCAGCAAATAAAGGGAGCTGAACAAACTGTGCCCATGATCAAAAATGGATTCGTAAGGGTAAGGGTATTGGTAAGGGTCGGGGTGTTGGTAGGGGTAATAGTAGGTGGAGGGGTAGGGGTTGGGGTCGACAGTAGTTGTTGGGACATCAGAACATATGTAATCGCTGTCAGCATCTACCCCACTGGAGGTAAATTGGACAAAGCCTGGCTTGTCGGTCCTGATATGGGAGTCGATCCAGGACTGGTAACGGGACACTCTGGTGTAGATCCCAGGGAGATTAGGCCGAGCGCAGCCCTGACCCCAACTAACAACCCCAGACTGAACCCAGACAGAGTTCTGTTGAATCACCAGTGGACCTCCTGAGTCACCCTGAGAAGATGGAGCAAGGTCATTAAAAGAAGGCTCTAGGAAATGAAATGGAACAGGGCCCAGTTTTTCAAAACATATCTGATCAGATTTCTGCAATCGGATTAAAAGCATATGAATATATTGAGTAGAACAGGCGTATCATTGACCTGAATGGGGACGCCCGTTCTATTCATTCTATTTCTATGCATTTAATCCTGTCCGCTTGCCGAAATCCAAATCAATAACTTTTGAAAAACTGGGCCCTGTGGTAGAACAAGATGGGTTAGCGTGAACTTTACCTGACACGAGTCCTTGCCCCCTGCCAGATCACCAGCACAGAGCATGTTATCTGTGATTGAGCCGGCCCCATTGAGGCATTCACACTGTCTGTTCCCCACAACTGTAACCTCCACTTCTTGCAGATCCTGGGGGGATGAGAGGGGAACTGAAGGAAATAAAGGAAGACAAGTGATGGGAGATTAAAAATGGGAGGTAACAACTTTATGACAGTTTTCATCAGGTTGTCAATTTCCATCGCAATAAGAAAATGTTTTTGTTCCATGTGCACCTGCATTGTGACCACTGGGGATACTGTTTCACATAAAATATCATCTCATCAACATCTCCTACAATGGATCATGAATGTGTCCTCACCTTCTTCATTGATGTTACCCCAGCCGGTCACCCAGCTATCAGTACCATTGTTGAAAACACTATCATTTGCTGCCAGACAGACGGGTCGGATGTAGTTTGTGAAGTTGACCGGCGAGGAGAGTCTGAGCAGAGCGATGTCGTTGTCCTTTGTGGACTCGTTGTAATCTGGATGTATAATGATCTCAGCCACAGTTCTGGACACTTCGTTGGGGTTACTTCCCTCCAGGGTCTGACGACCAAGGCTAATGTTCCAACCATTTGGGTCTGAGCTTTTTGTTGGAACGAAAAATTGTAATTAAATTAAGATGGATCAAAGTGATGAAATATAAGATTAACATGGAATTAATGGACAGTTACATTTTGGAAAACTTATTTCAAGAGTTGCGCTCAGCTGCATCACAAATAACTGACATAATTATCTATTTGTATTATAACTTTTATGTCCCCTGTATCTCAATTCAAATCAAATCAAGTTTATTTTATATAGCCCTTCGTACATCAGCTAATATCTCGAAGTGCTGTACAGAAACCCAGCCTAAAACCCCAAACAGAAAGCAATGCAGGTGTAGAAGCACCTGTTATCTAACGCTAACTCACCTGGTGAAGCAGTGGGCTGCAGACATCACCCACACCTTGTTGACGAGGGACCCACCGCAAACATGTCCGTCAGAAGTTTGGAGACTTGCCTGCCAGGGCCAACTTCCTGCAGGGGCATTTTCACCTCCCACTATTTTGTTGTTGAGTGGAGAGATGCCACACACTAACATAAAAATAGAGATTATTGGAATTAAATACTCCACATTTGCCATTGGTATTAGATCAACAATTTATATTGGAAACCTATAGTGTGATATCTGCACCGGGATTTCAGCCAAACTGATTTTAGATGAAAATACAATGTCAGAAACTCATGTTTAGCACTTGGAGGGTTCCTCAAGGGTTCTGTAGGAAGGGTGATGGTTCTATGTGGAACCATACTGATCCAAAGAACCCTTTGAGCCCTTTAAAGGTTCCACTTTGCAGAAAATTATTATTTCCTCTTTTGAAGGGGCGGTGGCTCATTAGAATATTTTGGGGAGTGGTTTGCTCACAGCTGTTTTTGGTGAATGTGTGAGTGAGTGTGTCATGCCAGTTTATCTAATCTGTTGTGTTATGCAATTACATGTTATAGATGTGACCTAAGGCCGGAAAACCACAGGAAGAGGCGACCTGGCAAGCAGGCCGGGCTTGTCATTTTGGAAGCATGTCAACAGTGGGCGGCTCGGTACTGAGTTTCCCGAATTCCCACACACAAATGGAATTCTTGTCCGGGGCTCAGGTGAGTCAGAAAGTAGGGCGCAATATGCAAAACGACTGCGAAATATATACTTTCTCATTTGAGTCAAGTAAAGGAGAGAAAAATGCATGTTACACGACAGATTTTTACCTTGTCAGCTCAGGGATTCAATCCAGCAAGCTTTGGGTTACTGGCCCAAAGCTCTAACCACTAGGCTACCTGCTTACTTACAAGGCCTTGACCAACAATGCCATTCAATAAATAGAGTTAAGAAAATATTTCTAAATAAACTAAAGTTAAAAAAATTAAAAAATAACATAATAAATGAACAATAACTAGACTATATACAGGGGGTACCGGTACCGAGTCAATGTGCTGGGTACAGGTTAGCCGAGGTAATTTGTACATGTAGGTAGGGATAAAGTGACTATGCATAGATAATAAACAGCGAGTAGCAGCAGTGTAAAATGTAAATAGTCCAGGTGGCCATTTCATTAATTGTTCAGGAGTCTTTTGTCTTGAGGGTAGAAGCTGTTAAGGAGCCTTTTGGACCTGGACTTGGCGCTCAGGTACCGCTTGCCATGCGGTAGTAGAGAGAACAGTCTATGACTTGGGTGGCTGGAGTCTTTGACAATGTTTTAAGGCCTTCCTCGGACACCCTATAGGCTGTCTCATCATTGTCAGTGATCAGGCCTAGCACCGTCGTGTCATCAGCCAACTTAATGATGGTGTTGGAGTCGGGCGAGGCTATGCACTGAACTGGGAGTACATGAGGGGACTAAGCATGCACCCCTGAGGGGCCCCCGTGTTGACGGTCAGCGTGGCAGATGTGTTGTTACCTACCCTTACCACCTAGGGGTGACCCGTCAGGATGTCGAAGATCCAGTTGCAGAGGGACGCAAATTCTCACATGGAATAGCCTTCATTTCTCAGAACAAAAATAGACTGATGAGTTTCAGAAGAAAGCTCTTTGTTTCTGGCCATTTTGAGCCTGTAATCGAACCCACAAATGCTGATGCTCCAGATACTCAAATAGTCTAAATAAGGACAGTTGTATTGCTTCTTTAACCAGAACAACGGTTTTCAGCTGTGCTAACATAATAGCAAAAGTGCTTTCTAATGATCAGTTAGCCTTTTAAAATGATAAACTTGGATTAGCTACCACAACGTGCCATTGGAACACAGGAGTGATGGTTGCTGATAATGGGTCTCTGTACGCCTATGTAGATATCCATAAAAAAATCTGCCGTTTCCAGCTAGAATAGTCATTTACAACATTAACAATGTCAACACTGTATCTCTGATCAATTTAATGTTATTTGAATGGACAAAAAATTTGCTTTTCTTTCAAAAACAAGGACATTTCTAATTGACCCAAAAGTTTTGAACGGTAGTGTATATAACATACTATATGATTAAGATGAGAGATGGTTACAATTCAGTCAGTCAGAGAGGATTGAGAAGTGGGTTGAAAATCACTTATTGGACTTCATGTAAACTCACCAGTGGCTGATGAATGGCCAACCGTTGAAGTGATGTCTGCATCAGCAGTAGTTGCTGGAGGGAATAGACAAAGAGGTTGAAAACCAAGAACGAGCACTTCCTGTATAAAGCCCTGTAGCCCCAAAATATGAGATTTCCTTTTTTTATTTAAGCGCTTGTTTGTTACGTTGTATCATGCGGCAACCACCAGTTGATTTTTAAACTTATTTTGTGACATTTTAAGAGTAATGTGTTGTGTTGTACCATGCTGCAACCACTGGTTGATGTATATTATTTTGATACATTTTGATAGTAATTATAAACCAGACAGAAACTATGACTGCTACATAATAACAAAACAGGGTTTCAGCAATCAGACTTTTGCTAGTTGTTTGAATGAGAAAGTGCTAAGCACCCCCAAAACCATTCTGCTCGTGATCCACTCGAAATTCATCATCTAGCCAGGAGGTTAAATAAACAAATCAGGCACATTTGGGCAGTCTTGATACAAAAAATGTTATACATAAATGCAACGGCTAATTGGATCAGTCTAAAAGTTTGCACATACACTGCTGCCATCTAGTGGCCAAAATCTAAATTGCACCCGGGCTGGAATAATACATTATGGCCTTTCTCTTGCATTTCAAAGATGGTGGTACAAAAAAATACAAAAGAACTGTTGGCTTTTTCTTTGTATTATCTTTTACCAGATCTATTGTGTTACATTCTCCTACATTCCTTTCACATCTCCACAAACTTCAAAGTGTTTCCTTTCAAATGGTACCAAGAAAATGCATATCCTTGCTTCAGGGTCTGAGCTACAGGCAGTTAGATTTGGGTTTGTCATTTTAGGCGAAAATTGATAAAAAGGCGCAGATCCTTAAGAGGTTTTAATATAATATCACAAAATTATTCGTGATACTTTTGATACTTAAGTATATTTGAGCAATTACATTTACTTTTGATACTTAAGTATATTTAAAATCAAATACTGTTAGACTTTTACTCAAGAAGTATTTTACTGGGTGACTTGCACTTTTACTTGAGTCATTTTCTATTAAGGTATCTTTACTTTTACTCAAGTATGATGATTTGGGTACTTTTTCCACCACTGTTTATAAGTCATCTGACTAAGGCTGGCTAATGTTAGCAATCATGGCTACTTAGGCCATATATATTGTATTTACTGAAGATAATACTTCTAGAGCGATTCAAACACTTTTGCATTCATTTAAGGTGCATCATGTGGTTTTAACCAACAAAGTAGATAAAGATTAGCTAATTCTCTAAATTAAACAATGCATGGAATGTGTGTATAGAAACTACACTAAAACACTATGAAAACAGTTATGTTCCAAAAATCTTTAATTCTAAATCACAGATCATCTCGAGTGATGTTGTGGCAATATTAATTTAATTTAAGTGTGCAAGTTAACTTGCATTCCCATGTATTCTTTCTGTAGAATAAGGAAGTAAATTGATTTATCTGTGCTAGTTCATTCACTACAAAGTGATCTGATCTCTCCTTGTTTCCTGTTATCTATAAGTATCAACATGATGGTTTCAGTCTTCTATAATTCAGTCAGAGTTGAAAAGTGGAATTGGACACAATGTAAACTCACCAGGAAGCGCAGTGGTCACCGTACCTTGTGAAACAACAGGGTGGAATCAAGGTCAGCCAAATGACATTCACATGTAAAATCGTAGCACAATCAGCATCAAACAAAATGGATGAAGTACTTACCCATCATCAACAGAAGCAACACGGAAAGCGTCCTTTGACTCCTCATTGTCAGAAGCTCCTTATAACATGATTATCATAACATGATTATCATGTTTATCATTATGTTTATCATCATGATTATCATTATCGTCATACCCACGAATATCATTATCCCCTTCTTCAAAACTGGCTTCATTCACAAATATGTTAGACGAGCTCACCTGTATCTGTGCATTCAACCTTTCTTCTGTGTAGCTCTGTTGGGTTGGCCCTATACATGTACGACTCTTATTTACTGTAGACAATGGGGCTGGTCAATGACAACAACAAATGATCTCTATGACATGTACTGTCGTTGTGACAAGTGCACCCACACTATTATATGTTGTATCTAAGAATAGCTAACCTGTTTCTCTGGTTCTTTCTTTTATCCGGATAGTTGGAACTAGGCATACAGTATGTCTTTGAATGTTCTGGTAGCAAATACCTACCTAACCAGTTGGAATACACCTCCCACCGTTGATGGGCCATCAGCAGGGCAGTTAGGTACACTCTTAGAAAAAAGGGTTCCAAAATGGTTCTTCGAGTGTCCCCATAGGAGAACACTTTTTGGGGTCTAGGTACAACCGTTTTTTGTTCCAGGTAGAACCATTTTTGGGTTACATGTAGAGTTCTCTGCGGGAAAGGGTTCTACATGGAACCCGAAAGGGTTCTACCTGGAACCAAAAAGGGTTCTTCAAAGGGTTCTCCTATGGGGACAGCCGAAGAACACGTTTAGATTCTAGATACACTCTCCAGGAAAAAAAGGTGCTATGCTAAGTTAAGGGTCTGTGACAGGGTTTTGTTCATGCAGTAATGTATGCATTTTATAAAATGCAGAATAGTGTAGATTACCTGTAAGAATAAACCAATATCTTGATATGCTCAAATACACTACCAGTCAAACGTTTGGACACACCTACTCACTCAAAGGTTTGTCTTAATTTTTACTATTTTCTACATTGTAGAATAATAGTGAATGCATCAAAAATATGAAATAACACATATGGAATCATGTAGTAACCCAAAAAGGTGTTAAACAAATCAAAAAGTATTTTAGATTTTAGATTCTTCAAAGTAGCTACCCTTTGCCTTGGTGACAGCTTTGTAGACTCTTGGCATTCTCTCAACCAGCTTCACCTGGAATGCTTTTCCAACAGTCTTGAAGGGGTTCCCACAAATTGCTGAGCACTTGTTGGCTGCTTTAGCTTCACTCTGTGGTCCAACTCATCCCAAACCATCTCAATTGGGTCGAGGTTGGGTGATTGTGGAGGTCAGGTCATCTGATGCAGTACTCCATCACTCTCCTTCTTGGTCAAATAGCCCTTACACAGCCTGGAGCTGTGTTGGGTCATTGTCCTGTTGAAAAACAAATGATTGTCCCCACTAAGTGCAAACCAGATAGGATGGCGTATCGCTGCAGAATGCTGTGGTAGACATGCTGGTTAAGTGTGCCTTGAATTCTAAATAAATCACAGACGGTGTCACCAGCAAAGCACCCCCACATCATCACCCCTCCTCCTCCATGCTTCACGGTGGGAACCACACATGCAGAGATCATCTGTTCACCTACTCTGCGTCTCACACAGACACGGTAGTTGGAACCAAAAATCTCAAATTTGGACTCACCAGACCAAAGAACAGATTTCCACCGGTCTAATGTCCTTTGCTAATGTCCTTTGCTCATGTTTCCTGGCCCAAGTAAGTCTCTTCTTATTATTGTTGACCTTTAGTAGTGGTTTCTTTGCAGCAATTCGACCATGAAGGCCTGATTTGGGGCGGCAGGGTAGCCTAGTGGTTAGAGCGTTGGACTAGTAACTGAAAGGTTGCAAGTTCAAATCCCCAAGCTGACAAGGTACAAATCTGTCGTTCTGCCCCTGAACAGGCAGTTAACCCAATGTTCCTAGGCCGTCATTGAAAATAAGAATTTGTTCTTAACTGACTTGCCTAGTTAAATAAAGATAAAATAAAAATAAAAAATTCACACAGTCTCCTCTGAACAGTTCATGTTGAGTTGTGTCTGTAACTTGAACTCTGTGAAGCATTTATTTGGGCTGCAATTTCTGAGGCTGGTAACTCTAATGAACGTAGCAGCAGAGGAAGCTCTGTGGCGGTCCTCATGAGAGACAGTTTCATTATAGCCCCTGATGGTTTTTGCAACGGAACTTGAAGAAACTTTCAAAGTTCTTGAAATTTTCCGAATTGACTGACCTTCATGTCTTAAAGTACTGATTGACTGTCATTTCTCTTTGCTTATTTGAGCTGTTCTTTCCATAATATGGACTTGGTCTTTTACCAAATAGGGCTATCTTCTGTATACCACCCCTACCTTGTCACAACACAACTGATTGGCTCAAACGCATTAGGAAGGAAATTCAACAAATTAACTTTGAACAAGGCACACCTGTTAATTGAAATGCATTCCAGGTGACTACCTCACGAAGCTGGTTGAGAGAATGCCAAGAGTGTGCAAAGCTGTCATCAAGGCAAAGGGTGGCTTTCAATATCATAAGAATATCAATATTGGTGCCCACCTCTACAAAATACCCTAAAATAAAAGCTTACATTCTCTACGGTCGCTTCATATAAAACATTTGCTCTTAAATCGAAAACAAAATGCTGGAGTATAGAGGCAAATTAAACATCTAGCTTCACTATACAAATACATATGGTGTTGAGTGTATATCAAATCAAAGTTTATTGGTCAGGTGCACAAGGCAGAGTGAAATGTTTGCTTGCATAACTGTCTTCAACAATGCAGTGCAATCCATCATTTTGTTGTTGTTGTCATAGCTGTCATTCATGAATGTAAAGATTCTCAACATGAACAAACAATGTATTCTTAGTCATCGTAGCTACTTTTACAACTTATTTACTTGGCTGTAGTACATATATATATTTTTTGTACTATATTGTTCTATGTGTATACTGTATTCTAGTCATTGAACACTGGTCACTTAAAAAATGTTTACATAATGTTTTACCCACTTTACATGTATAATATACTGAATACATTGTTTGTTCATGTTAAGAATCTTGACATTCTTGGATGGCAGCTTTGGGAAAAAAAGAAGAAGAACGATGGATTAGACGGTACGTGATGCGTGACAGTGGATCTCGGAGATTATACCCGGAGATTATTCTTCTGAACCAGAATACAAACTGAAACACAGCTGTTGCATAACAAGAGGTAAATTAGAGGTGTGGGAGTACAAAGGATCAGCATGTTCGCTTGTAACCGCAGCGCCAAGTCTACGTTCAAAAGACTTCTAAACAGCTTCCTCCCCCCAGGCCAAGACTGCAGAAGAGCTGATCAGATGGTTACCCGGACTATTTGCATTACTTTACCCCTACCTATATGTGCAGTATTACCTCAATTACCTCGACTAACCTGTACCCCCGCACATTGAATCGGTACCCCTGTATAGACTCCTTATTGTTATTTTATTGTTGCTCTTGTATTGTAAGGCCTACCTTCAAACTCAGTGCCTCTTTGCTTGACATCATCGGAAAATCATAAAGAAATCAGTCAAGACCTTAGAAAAACAATTGTAGACCTCCACAAGTCTGTTTCATCCTTGAGATCAATTTCCAAATGCCTGAAGGTACCATGTTCATCTGTACAAACAATAGTACGCAAGTATAAACACCATGGGACCACATAGCTGTCATACCGCTCAGGAACGAGATGCGTTCTGTCTCCTAGAGATGAATGTACTTTGGTACGAAAAGTGCAAATCAATCCCAGAACAGCAGCAAAGGACCTTGTGAAGATGCTGGAGGAAACAGGTATAAAAGTATCTATATCCACAGTAAAACGAGTCCTAAATCGACATAACCTGAAAGGCTGCTCAGCAAGGAAGAATCAACTGCTCCAAAACCGCCATAAAAAAAGCCAGACTACAATTTGCAACTGCACATGGGGACAAAGATCATACTTTTTGGAGAAATGTCCTCTGGTCTGATGAAACAAAAATAGAACTGTTTGGCCATCATTATGTTTGAAGGAAAAAGGGGGAGGCTTGCAAGCCGAAGAACACCATCCCAACCATGAAGCACAAGGGTGGCAGCATCATGTTGTGGGGTGCTTTGCTGCAGGAGGGACTGGTGCACTTCACAAAATAGATGGCATCATGAGGAAAGAAAATTATGTGGATAAATTGAAGAAACATCAAGACATCAGTCAGGAAGTTAAAGCTTGGTCGCAAATGGGTATTCCAAATGGACAATGACCCCAAGCATACTTCCAAAGTTGTGGCAAAATGGCTTATGGACAACAAAGTCAAGGTATTGGAGTGGCCATCACAAAGCCCTGATCTGAATTAGTGGGCAGAACTGAAAAAGTGTGTGCGAGCAAGGAGGCCTACAAACCTGACTCAGTTACACCAGCTCTGTCAGGAGGAATGGGTCACAATTCACCCAACTTATTGTGGGAAGCTTGTGGAAGGCAACCTGAAATGTTTGACCCAAGTTAAACAATTTAAAGGGCAATGCTACCAAATACTAATTGTGTGTATGTAAACTTCTGACCCACTGGGAATGTGATGAAAGAAGTAAAAGCTGAAATAAATCATTCTCTCTACTATTATTCTGAAATTTCACATTCTTAAAATAAAGTGGTGATCCTAACTGACCAAAGACAGGGAATTTTTACTAGGATCAAATGTCAGGAATTGTTAAAAACTGAGTTTAAATGTATTTGGCTAAGGTGTATGTAAACTTCCGACTTCAACTGTACATACAGTTTAGCCACTCCAGTCTCCCTGCACATTGTAGCTATGGTACTGGCACTGACCCTGTACTACATGGATATGTATATATATAAAAGCTGAAATCAATAATCTCAATATTCTCCGGATGATATTGATTTACTGCCTAATAATAATTAGAATTATGTTATTGAGGACTGGCCAGTAACACATGACTTATTTATTAATAATTGAACCCTTAATTAAGGTAGAATATATTGATATACGACATAATAAAGGCCTTATTTACTTCTTATATATATATATATATATATACACACACTTATAAACTACTTAATAGTGGCTAATATGTGAATAAAGTCGCACACTCTATATGTGTTCACAACATTTTAATGAGTAAACCTCCACCAAAGTTTCACAATGCAGTGCCTTCTTTAGGAAAGGTTCATATGTGTATTTAAAGCATAGTGTTACCCATTGATAGGAAAGATAGAAGAAGAGACAAGAAAGACAGGAGGCGTTTTACATGTTAGTCATTTAGCAGACGCTCTTATCCAGTCGGCTGTGGCACTAACCACTAGACCACTGCAGGCCGCTCCATAAAGACATTTGATTTTTTTTTTATTATACAGCTTTCATAGCAAAAGGATTTGTCATTTCTCAAATATTAAAATGGCAATCTGGGAACGGTACACCCATTATTTTACTTTTAAATTAGACACACTCCAGCTTAAAAAAAAAAACTTTCTTGTTGAAACAATATCTATCCCAATTAATGTACACCCACTTATTAAGGGTATAACATATATGTTTTGTGCAAATTAGTGGTTAGAGGACCAATAGAGAACAGAAGAGGAAAGGCCCCTCCCACTTGTGACATGTCATGACTTTTGTTAAATAAATAATGAGATGAAAATGAGACTAAAGTGCATCTTTAATGATATATAGCCATTAATTCTTGAAGAATGTAACTTAAAATGTCTCATGAGCTTAGTGCTGTCCTACTTCACCACAAGCCAAAATATAAGCTTGTTTTACTATGGTTTTTGTAAACAATGTAATTGTAAAAAATTGTAAAGCTTACAAAACATGGTTAAAGCTATCAGACAGTCATTGTACCCAAACCTCTGTCTATGAATTTAAGAGATACATTTCTTCAGCTCTATCCCTAAGCGTTTTACAAAAAAAGTGTCATGGTCTCTGTTTGTTTGAATCCCATATTGCCCCTTTAATAAATAAGTAAATATATTTCAGGTTATCCATCTCCACAAATAAATCAAGACAACAGTAAGGCCCATTGAAAACAACACTCACTCAGCAGGATGTGCCCAGGAAAAAGTGAACACCCAATATACTAGATAGGATATGCAGCAATAGGCTACCTCCTTCCTAACTCTCGTCCTTCCAGAGCACGCCAGCCATTACTTTAAAAGATACATCTCCCCAACGAATAGCACTTGCACTCAGACTGCCAATAAAACCTTGCCCTTGACTGCATCACGGAAATAATTTAAATGGTAAGAAACATCAGAATGAACAAGGTGCTCAGCAAATAAAGGGAGCTGAACAAACTGTGCCCATGATCAAAAATGGATTCGTAAGGGTAAGGGTATTGGTAAGGGTCGGGGTGTTGGTAGGGGTAAGGGTAGGGGTAAGGGTAGGGGTAAGGATAGGGGTAATAGTAGGTGGAGGGGTAGGGGTTGGGGTCGACAGTAGTTGTTGGGACATCAGAACAGATGTAATCGCTGTCAGCATCTACCCCACTGGAGGTAAATTGGACAAAGCCTGGCTTGTCGGTCATGATATGGGAGTCGATCCAGTACTGGTAACGGGACACTCTGGTGTAGATCCCAGGGAGATTGGGCCGAGCGCAGCCATAACCCCAACTAACAACCCCAGACTGGACCCAGACAGAGTTCTGTTGAATCACCATTGGACCTCCTGAGTCACCCTGAGAAGATGGATCAAGGTCATTAAAAGAAGGCTCTAGGAAATGAAATGGAACAGGGCCCAGTTTTTCCAAATTTATCTGATCAGATTTCGGCAATCGGATTAAAAGCATATAAATATAATGAGTAGAACAGGCGTATCATTGACCTGAATGGGGACACCCGTTCTATTCATTCTATTTCTATGCATTTAATCCTGTCCATTTGCCGAAATCCGAATCGATAACTTTTGAAAAACTGGGCCCTGTAGTAGAACAAGATGGGTTAGCGTGAACTTTACCTGACACGAGTCCTTGCCCCCTGCCAGATCACCAGCACAGAGCATGTTGTCTGTGATTAAGCTGTCCCGATAGAGGCAGTCACACTGTCTGTTCCCCACAACTGCAACCTCCACTTCTTGCAGATCCTGGGGGGATGGGAGGGGAACTGAAGGAAATAAAGTGATGTGTGATGGGAGATTAAAAATGGGAGGTAACAACTTCAGGACAGTTTTCATCAGGTTGTCAATTTCCATCGCAATAAGAAACTATTTTTTTCCGTGTGCACCTGCATTGTGACCACTGGGGATACTGTTTCACATAAAACATCATCTCATCAACATCTCCTACAATGGATCATGAATGTGTCCTCACCTCCTTCATTGATGTTACCCCAGCCAGTCACCCAGCTATCAGTACCATTGTTGAAAACACTATCATTTGCTGCCAGACAGACGGGTCGGATGTAGTTTGTGAAGATGACCGGCGAGGAGAGTCTGAGCAGAGCGATGTCGTTGTCCTTTGTGGACTCGTTGTAATCTGGATGTATAATGATCTCAGCCACAGTTCTGGACACTTCGTTGGGGTTAATTCCCTCCAGGGTCTGACGACCAAGGCTAATGTTCCAACCATTTGGGTCTGAGCTTTTTGTTGGAACGAAAAAAAATTATTAAATTAAGATGGATCAAAGTGATGAAATATAAGATTAACATGGAATTAATGGACAGTTACATTTTGGAAAACTTATTTCAAGAGTTGCGCTCAGCTGCATCACAAATAACTGACATAATTATCTATTTGTATTACAACTTTTATGTCCCCTGTATCTCACGCTAACTCACCTGGTGAAGCAGTGGGCTGCAGACATCACCCACACCTTGTTGATGAGGGACCCACCGCAAACATGTCCGTCAGAAGTTTGGAGACTTGCCTGCCAGGGCCAACTTCCTGCAGGGGCATTTTCACCTCCCACTATTTTGTTGTTGAGTGGAGAGATGCCACACACTAACATAAAAATAGAGATTATTGGAATTAAATACTCCACATTTGCCATTGGTATTAGATCAACAATTTATATTGGAAACCTATAGTGTGATATCTGCACCGGGATCTCAGCCAACTGATTTTAGATGAAGATACAATGTCAGAAACTTATGTTTAGCACTTGGAAGGTTCCTCAAGGGTTCTGTAGGAAGGGTGATGGTTCTATGTGGAACCATACTGATCCAAAGAACCCTTTGAGCCCTTCAAAGGTTCTTTGCACTTTGCAGAAAATTATTATTTCCTCTTTTGAAGGGGCGGTGGCTCATTAGCATATTTTGGGGAGTGGTTTGCTCACAGTTGTTTTTGGTGAATGTGTGAGTGAGTTTGTCATGCCAGTTTATCTAATCTGTTGTGTTATGCAATTACATGTTATAGATGTGACCTGAGGCCGGAAAACCACAGGAAGAGGCGACCTGGCACGCAGGCCGGGCTTGTCATTTTGGAAGCAGTGGGCGGCTTGGTACTGAGTTTCCCGAATTCCCACACACAGATGGAATTCTTGTCCGGGGCTCAGGTGAGTCAGAAAGTAGGGCGCAATATGCAAAACGACTGCGAAATATATACTTTCTCATTTGAGTCAAGTAAAGGAGAGAAAAATGCATGTTACGAGCCTGAAAACCCGGAGCAGATGAGGGATAGTGAATTTGAAATTTGATCCTGACAAAAGTGAGTATGATTCGTGGAGAAAATGGATCCATGCCTTTTGGCCTATCCATTTGTGGTGAAGAAGTAGCTGTGTTCTGTCAATTCGATCAGAGTATCCAGAGGTGAACTTTTTGTGCTGCTCATACGGCGTTTCAAGACTCGGGGACCAAAGCGGTGTCCTGCTTTTGTTTCGAACCCACTATGGTGTTTGGGGATAGCGGTATATAGAGTATGTAGGTATATAGAGTATGTAGGTATATAGAGTATGTAGGTATATAGAGTATGTAGGTATATAGAGTATGTAGGTATATACAGTATGTAGGTATATACAGTATGTAGGTATATACAGTATGTAGGGTTAGAGTATGTAGGTATATAGAGTATGTAGGTATATAGAGTATGTAGGTATATAGAGTATGTAGGTATATACAGTATGTAGGTATATACAGTATGTAGGTGTATAGAGTATGTAGGTATATAAAGTATGTAGGGTTAGAGTATGTAGGTGTATAGAGTATGTAGGTATATAGAGTATGTAGGGTTAGAGTATGTAGGTATATAGAGTATGTCTTTTGTCTTGGGGGTAGAAGCTGTTAAGGAGCCTTTTGGACCTGGACTTGGCGCTCAGGTACCGCTTACCGTGCGGTAGTAGAGAGAACAGTCTATGACTTGGGTGACTGGAGTCTTTGCCAATGTTTTAAGGCCTTCCTCGGACACGCCTAGTATTTAGGTCCTGGATGGCAGGAAGCTTGGCCCCAGTGATGTGCTGGGCCGTATGACTACCCTCTGTAGGGCCTTACGGTCAGATGTCGAACATTAGCCATACCAGGCGGTGATGCAACCGGTCAATATGCTCTCAATGGTGCAGCTGTAGAACTTTTTGAGGATCTGGGGGGACCCATGCCACATCTTTTCAGTCTCCTGGGGAGGAAAAGTTGTTGTCGTGCCCTCTTCATGACTGTCTTGGTGTGTCTGGACCATGTTAAATCCTTAGTGACGGGGACACCGAGGAACTTGAAGCTCTTGACCCGCTCCACTAAAGCCCAGGGGGCATGCTCGGCCCTTCATTTCCTGTAGACCACGATCAGCTCCTTTGTTAGTTGGGCCCAAGCTTGCTGTACAACAGTAAGACCTATTCAGTCTGCCAGTCAGGTAGACTGGCACGCAAGGAGGAGGGCTGACGTATGACGTAAAGGTAACGTAAGGGTAATGGCGGACTGAAGGGATTTATGTAGAGCACCTCAAGATAAAACATAATATTCGAAATATCTGCTAAATTAGACTAAAATATTAGCACTACTTAATCTGGTGAGTGATAACCTTCAATCTGGACAATAACACAAAACAAATCCTAAAACTAGAGACATTTATCGACAAATATTACGAAAACAGGCAACAACCAAACATGACGGAGAGTAAGACAGGGGAACCGATTACAAAACGAAAACGTGACTCTTCTACAGACACTGATGACTTAATATTCTCACCACCGGGAATGGTAAAGGTCGAAACCGATCTGTTAAAATCAATAAATGACAAACTGGGTATACTTGAATTAGTTAGTAAGGATATAAAAGAGTTGAAGGCAAGCCTAGAGATGAGTGATGAAAAAGCTGCGACATTGGAGAAGCAAACACACGCGCTAAAAGGGACAGTCAATAAGATTGAAACCGAAATGAATGGAATTAAAAAGGAGAACACCGTTCTGAAGGAAACCTTACTAGACATACAAACTAGATCCATGAGAGAGAATTTGGTACTTACAGGTATCCAAGAAAAAGAAGGAGAAGTTCCTGAATCTATAGTTAGAGAGTTCCTCCTTACAGCGCTTCAGATTCCACGCGAAGTTATCGACAAAATCCAACTTGAACGCGTTCACCGCTTCGGACAGAGAGGGCAGAGGTACGAACGCCCAATCGTTGCCAAATTTGCTTCATTTAAAGATAAAATAATGGTTAAAAGCCTGGGTAAAAGACTTGCTGGGACCAAAATTGGCATGAATGATCAGTTTCCGAAGGAAATTGCAGAACGGCGCAAAGTTCTGTATCCAATTTTCAAAGAAAATAGATTAAAAGCGAAACGAGTAGCTCTCGTCGTTGATAAACTATATATTGATAACCAGTTGTTCAGAGACACAAAGACTACTCCATGGTTATTTTAAAAATTACAAAGTTCTCATAGACGAGGGAAATAAACACAATTCAAGCCCGGTTACTGATTGTAACAATACAATAAAAAATATAGCTTTTCTATAAATCTTCACATATAACTAATTGAACACACAAGCACTAATTCAACATAGTGAAGATAAAAACTAAGTAAACAGAAGGCACAGTATGTGTGGATGGTATGGTTTGTGTTTATTTTTTATTTTATTTGTTATGTTTGGAAAGTTGAGTGAGTGAGTAATGAAATGGTTGCATATCCCAGAGCCAATGTATTGCTGTGAGCCGGGTATGAGAGGGCTTTCAATGTTGTTCAGATGATGGATATACCTTTATAATGAATTATACGTCTTATTTATTTATTGTCCTATCATGGAGAACTACATTTTTTATTTATTTTTTTATAAATTATATCTAATTATTTATTATCCTATTTTAATGGTACGGTCCATGGCACTATACCCTAGACACCCACCTGAATGACCCAGATACTAAGGAGAAGTCCCTAACTGTTTTATGTGCCCGCTGTAAGCGGTCTGTATGCAGCTAAAATGAGGTCAGAGACCAAGAGCAGCACTGCCCCCTCAAGATTCTGAGCCTGCTTGGCAGGGTTGGTCCTGCAAAGCCAAAGCCCCATAAAGGGAGAGCATAATATACAAGGAAATTCTCAAAGCTGCTAATGAGAACCTTGACGACCTTGTACCTAGCCGGTGGGGATTCCGGTGGGGTGCCCCCACCCAGGCAGTGGCAGTGCTGGCAACACTAGCTGCAGTAACCCATGGGGAGGGGGTCACACTCGGACATTCAGAGAGGGGGTATATTATTGTGGCCCTGGCGGCACAAAATCAAAGTCGGACTGCATGGAGATGCGTGGGGACATGGTCATGACGGGTGGTCGTATTGTGGGTGTTTCAGGAATAAGGTGTACATTTGACCTCCATTATCTAGGATATGACAATGGTAAATAAATCTCTCAATTTTTGCTAATTTTTTGTGCGGTCTTGCAGGCCTTCTCATGCAGCTGCAACTGCAAGTGCATTTGTAAATCATGACCCATCTTGAGTTGGGCTCTGGGATGGTGCAATTGTTGAGAAAGTGAGCTTATGGTTGTGTGGGGGTAAGGGCTGAGTGTGTGTGGGTGTATGTGTGTATCCCACAACTGTTGCGAAGGAAGAAGTAAAAGATGTTAGGGACAATAGAGGATGATCCACAGATATATATAATACAAATCGAGGTGAGGGCAATGGAAATGCATATGGTAATTGATCTTCTTCAATTCGGTAAATGGCACTGTATGCTCTTTTCAAAGAATGGATCCCAGTCGGTTCAGGGCTATGGGATACAGGGGGTCGAGGGTGGTCTACCGGGCATTGGGATGACAAGCCATCTCGAGATGAGGCCTTTTAGCGGGTGGAATAGTAGGGACCAATTGGAGGTTTACTTAGTAGAAATGCAAATATCATGGTACAACTATATAGACACTCAATCATTATGTTACTTTTTAATAGTACGTTTACAAAAATATATTCTGATTAAAAGAATGAAAGGTGTGTCTCATTATGGTAAGTGGTGAAATAAGTATAGCCAGTTACAATTGTAATGGCTTAGCAGATAATAAGAAAAGACGATCAGTATTTACCTGGCTAAAAGAGAAGGATTATAATATCTATTGTTTACAGGAAACCCATTCAACAGTTTTAGATGAAGTTTTGTGGAAAAAGAACTGGGGGGGCAAAATATATTTCTCCCATGGGCAAAGAAATTCAAAAGGGGTGATGGTTTTAATTAACAATAATTTTGATCCAAATGTGCAAATTGTCCAAACAGATCCTCAAGGTAGATGGATTATTTTAAATATGTTATTGGACAATAAACAAATATGGCTTGTTAACCTATACGGTCCGAATAATGATGATCCAAGCTTCTTTGAAAATATATATAAGAATTTATCAACTCTACAAGCAACACTAGACTCTATTATTATAGTGGGAGATTTTAATACGGTCTTAAATACCTCTATAGACCGGAAAGGAATTCACACTACAAACTATCACCCTCAGGCACTTAAGGAAATCATGAATGTCATGGATATATTGGAATTAGTGGATATATGGAGACTTAAATACCCTGATTTAGTGAGATATACATGGCGGAGGCTGAATCAAGCTAGTCGTCTTGACTACTTTCTTATACCATTCTCTCTGGCACCAAAAGTTAAAAAAGTGTTGATAGGGGACAGAATGCGGTCGGATCATCACATAATTGGCATATATATTTCTCTTACAGAATTTCCACGTGGGCGAGGATATTGGAAATTTAATCAAAGTCTACTAGATGATAAATTGTTTAGAACTAGGACAGAAGATTTTATAACTGACTTTTTCAGACATAACATAGGTACAGCAGATCCCCTTATTGTATGGGACACTTTTAAGTGTGCCTTTAGAGGCCATGCAATTCAGTACTCATCTATAAAACAAAGGGAATTTAGATCAAAAGAGTCCATATTAACAAAGGAAATTGAAGGACTAACAGTACAGTTAGATAGCAATAAAAACGGTACCATAGAGGCACAGAATAAGTTAGAGGAAAAACAAAAAGAAATGGAGGAACTTATTCAAGAAAGATCCAGTGTAATATATTATAAAAATAAAGCGAACTGGATGGAATATGGGGAAAAATGCACCAAATTCTTTTTCAATCTTCAATATAGAAATGCTACCAAAAAAAACGTATTAAAACTTGTTACAAATGATGGAGTCACGCATGATTCACCAAATGATATTTTGAAAGAGGAAGTAAAGTACTTTAAGAATATGTTTTCGTTTCAGGCTCCTCCATCTCCACTAACTGAAACTAATTGTATGGATTTTTTTCCTATTAATAATGTAAAATTAACATCTGTACAGAAAGACTCATGTGAAGGCCAAATTACAGAGGAGGAACTGCTTGATGCAATTGGGGCCTTTAAGGATGGGAAAACTCCAGGGCTGGATGGCATACCAGTGGAAGTATACAAAACTTTTTTTGATATACTTAAAGGACCATTATTAGCTTGTTTTAACCACTCCTATATAAATGGTAGATTATCAGACACGCAACAAGAAGGTCTGATATCGTTATTACTGAAACAGGACCCAAGTGGTATATATAAAGATCCAGTCCAATTAAAAAATTGGAGACCTCTTACACTTCAGTGTTGTGATGCAAAAATCCTAGCAAAATGCTTGGCGCATAGAATAAAAAAAGTTTTGTCAGATATTATTCATCCTAATCAGACAGGTTTTTTACATGGACGATACATTGGAGATAATATAAGGCAAGTACTGGAAACAATAGAACACTATGAAATATCGGGGACACCAGGTCTGGTTTTCATAGCTGATTTTGAAAAGGCTTTTGATAAAGTACGACTGGAGTTTATATATAAATGCCTAGAATATTTCAATTTTGGGGAATCTCTTATAAAATGGGTTAAAATTATGTATAGTAACCCTAGGTGTAAAATAGTAAATAATGGCTACATCTCAGAAAGTTTTAAACTATCTAGAGGAGTAAAACAAGGTTGTCCACTATCGGCATATCTATTTATTATTGCCATCGAAATGTTAGCTGTTAAAATTAGATCAAACATTAATATTAATGGATTAGAAATCCGTGGCTTAAAAACTAAGGTGTCATTGTACGCTGATGATTCATGTTTTCTTTTAAAACCACAACTAGAGTCTCTCCACGGCCTCATAGAGGATCTAGATACCTTTGCTATCCTCTCTGGATTAAAACCAAATTATGATAAATGTACCATATTACGTATTGGATCACTAAAAAAGACACATTTTATATTGCCATGTAGTTTACCAATTAAATGGTCTGACGGAGATGTGGACATACTCGGTATAAAAATCCCAAAAGAAAGAAATGATCTCACTCCAATAAATTTTTATAGAAAGTTAGCAAAAATAGATAAGATCTTGCTACCATGGAAAGGAAAATACTTGTCTATTTGTGGAAAAATCACCCTGATTAACTCTTTAGTCATATCACAGTTTACCTATTTGCTTATGGTTTTGCCTACACCTAGTGACCTGCTTTTTAAATTATATGAACAAAAAATATTCCATTTTATTTGGAACGGCAAGCCAGATAAAATTAAAAGGGCCTATTTATATAACGAATATGAATTCGGAGGGCAGAAATTATTAAATATTAAAGCATTAGACCTCTCACTAAAGGCATCAGTCATACAAAAGTTATACTTAAATCCAAACTGGTTCTCTAGTAAATTGGTACGAATGTCTCATCCTATGTTCAAGAAGGGCCTTTTTCCCTTTATTCAGATTACACCTGCTCACTTTCGGTTGTTTGAAAAGGAAATAATCTCCAAAATATCCTTATTTTTTAAACAAGCCTTAGAAAGTTGGTTGCAATTTCAGTTTAATCCACCTGAAAGGACGGAACAAATAGTACAACAAATATTGTGGTTAAATTCAAATATAGTAATTGATAAAAAAACTGTATTTATCGAAGAAATGTTTAAAAAAGGTATAATTTTTGTGAATGATATCATAAATAGGACTGGTGGAGTTATGTCACACATGCAGCTAACACAGACATATGGAAATGTCTGCTCTACCCAAAATTACAACCAATTAATTGCAGCATTACCACAAAAATGGAAGAGGCAAGTAGAAGGGGAAAAAAGTAAGGAACTTGTATGTCGGCCCTGTATTAAAGAACATAAATGGTTAAAGAAAAGTGTGATAAATAAAAACATATACCAATTTCATTTAAGGACCAAAAAACTGACAGCTGTGCCATATAAATTGCAAAATAGTTGGGAAGAGATTTTCGATGTACCCATTCCATGGCACATGGTTTATGAATTGATACGCAAAACAACGCCGGATTCAAAACTTCGAATTTTTCAATTTAAATTACTGTATAAAATTCTTGCAACTAATAGAATGTTATATATATGGGGTATACAATCTTCCCAGCTCTGCAGATTCTGTTGTGAGGAGGCAGAGTCATTAGATCATTTATTTTGGTATTGTCCATATGTAGCTCGTTTTTGGTCACAGGTCCAGGAATGGCTGAAGAATTGCAACATTTGCCTAGAACTAACGCTACAGATAGCAATACTGGGGGATTTGAAAAGCCATAGTCAATCAATCAATAATATAATAATTATTTTAGCAAAAATGTTTATTTTTAATTTACAATCTGTAGAAGCTATGAGAATAGGAAGGTTCAAATCTTTTGTGAAGCATCACAGCACAGTTGAAAAATATATGGCAAATAAAAATCCGAAATGGATGATGTTGGAAGATAGATGGGAAGGGTTGAGTGGAACTGAAGGGTGGGACTAATAACAAGATAAACAATGTAGGGCATACGGGATCTGTGAAATTTGTATAGGTGCGGAGCTTTTGTGAAATAGCACAGTTACAAGTGGAAATAAAATTGGATGGACAACAGAAATAGAGGAAGGACTAAGAACAAACAAGAGAGAACTATTATAAAGTAGTCTGTGTCTGTAAAATAGGTATAAGATGTATAAATTGAAGGTAAAAGCAGAAGTGTTTATTAGTTTACTCCAATTGGGGGAGCGGTGGTAGGGTTGCGGGGAATAATAATAAAGGTATATTCTTTAAAAAAGTATGTATGTCTATATAGGTATGTGTATGTATATATGTATATATGTATGCATGCGTGTATGGATATATATATTTACCCAAAAAAATATGGGGGATTGGAAATGATGCAGACAATTACATTGGAAGCAACATTCTTTCCGCAATATTAAGCTGATCCACCCCCAAAAAAAAAAAAAAAAAAAAAAAAAAAAAAAAAAAAAAGCCCAGGGGGCATGCTCGGCCCTTCATTTCCTGTAGACCACGATCAGCTCCTTTGTCTGGCTGACGTTGAGGGAGAGGATGTTGTCATGGCACCACAGTGCCCGGTCACTGACCTCCTCCCTATAGGCTGTCTCATCATTGTCAGTGATCAGGCCTAGCACCGTCGTGTCATCAGCAAACTTAATGATGGTGTTGGAGTCGGGCGAGGCTATGCACTGAACTGGGAGTACATGAGGGGACTAAGCATGCACCCCTGAGGGGCCCCCGTGTTGACGGTCAGCTTGGCAGATGTGTTGTTACCTACCCTTACCACCTAGGGGTGACCCGTCAGGATGTCGAAGATCCAGTTGCAGAGGGACGCAAATTCTCACATGGAATAGCCTTCATTTCTCAGAACAAAATTAGACTGATGAGTTTCAGAAGAAAGTTCTTTGTTTCTGGCCATTTTGAGCCTGTAATCGAACCCACAACTGCTGATGCTCCAGATACTCAAATAGTCTAAATGTAACAGTATAACTTTAAACCGTCCCCTCGCCCCGACACGGGCGCGAACCAGGGACCCTCTGCACACATCAACAACTGACACCCACGAAGCGTCGTTAACCATCGCTCCACAAAAGCCGCGGCCCTTGCAGAGCAAGGGGCAACACTACATCTAGGTTTCAGAGCAAGTGACGTAACTGATTGAAACGCTACTAGCGCGTACCCGCTAACTAGCTAGCCATTTCACATCCGTTACACTCACCCCCCTTTCAACCTCCTCCTTTTCCGCAGCAACCAGTGATCCGGGTCAACAGCATCAATGTAACAGTATAACTTTACACCGTCCCCTCGCCCCGACACGGGCGCGAACCAGGGACCCTCTGCACACATCAACAACGGTCGCCCACGAAGCATCGTTACCCATCGCTCCACAAAGGCCACGGCCCTTGCAGAGCAAGGGGCAACACTACATCTAGGTTTCAGAGCAAGTGACGTAACTGATTGAAACGCTACTAGCGCGTACCCGCTAACTAGCTAGCCATTTCACATCCGTTACATAAATAAGGACAGTTGTACTGCTTCTTTAACCAGAACATCGGTTTTCAGCTGTGCTAACATAATAGCAAAAGTGCTTTCTAATGATCAGTTAGCCTTTTAAAATTATAAACTTGGATTAGCTAACATAACGTGCCATTGGAACACAGGAGTGATGGTTGCTGACAATGGGCCTCTGTACGCCTATGTAGATATCCATAAAAAAATCTGCCGTTTCCATCTACAATAGTCATTTACAACATTAACAATGTCAACATGTCAACACTGTATCTCTGATCAATTTAATGTTATTTGAATGGACAAAAAATTTGCTTTTCTTTCAAAAACAAGGACATTTCTAATTGACCCCAAAGTTTTGAACGGTTGTGTATATAACATACTATATGATTAAGATGAGAGATGGTTACAATTCAGTCAGTCAGAGAGGATTGAGAAGTGGGTTGAAAATCACTTATTGGACTTAATGTAAACTCACCAGTGGCTGATGAATGGCCAACCGTTGAAGTGATGTCTGCATCAGCAGTAGTTGCTGGAGGGAATAGACAAAGAGGTTGAAAACCAAGCACGAGCACTTCCTGTAAAGCCCTGTAGCCCCAAAATATGAGATTTCCTTTTTTTATTTAAGCGCTTGTTTGTTACGTTGTATCATGCGGCAACCACTAGTTGATTTTTAAACTTATTTTGTGACATTTTAAGAGTAATGTGTTGTGTTGTACCATGCTGCAACCACTGGTTGATGTATATTATTTTGGGACATTTTGATAGTAATTATAAACCAGACAGAAACTATAACTGCTACATAATAACCAAACAGGGTTTCAGCATTTAGACTTTTGCTAGTTGTTTGAATGAGAAAGTGCTAAGCACCCCCAAAACCATTCTGCTCGTGATCCACTCAAAATTCATCATCTAGCCAGGAGGTTAAATAAACAAATTAGGCACATTTGGGCAGTCTTGATACAGCATTTTTTTATACATAAATGCAATGGCTAATTGGATCAGTCTAAAACTTTGCACATACACTGCTGCCATCTAGTGGCCAAAATCTAAATTGCACCCGGGCTGGAATAATACATTATGGCCTTTCTCTTGCATTTCAAAGATGATGGTACAAAAAAAATACAAAAGAACTGTTGGTTTTTTCTTTGTATTATCTTTTACCAGATCTAATGTGTTATATTCTCCTATATTCCTTTCACATCTCCACAAACTTCAAAGTGTTTCCAAGAAAATGCATATCCTTGCTTCAGGGTCTGAGCTACAGGCAGTTAGATTTGGGTTTGTCATTTTAGGCGAAAATTGATAAAAAGGCGCAGATCCTTAAGAGGTTTTAATATAATATCACAAAATTATTCGTGATACTTTTGATACTTAAGTATATTTTAGCAATTACATTTACTTTTGATACTTAAGTATATTTAAAATCAAATACTGTTAGACTTTTACTCAAGAAGTATTTTACTGGGTGACTTGCACTTTTACTTGAGACATTTTCTATTAAGGTAGCTTTACTTTTACTCAAGTATGATGATTTGGGTACTTTTTCCACCACTGTTTATAAGTCATCAGACTAAGGCTAGCTAATGTTAGCAATCATGGCTACTTAGGCCATATATATTGGATTTACTGAAGATAATACTTCTAGAGCGATTCAAACACTTTTGACATCATCTAAGGTGCATCATGTGGTTTTAACCAACAAAGTAGATAAAGATGAGCTAATTCTCTAAATTAAACAATGCATGGAATGGGTGTATAGAAACTACACTAAAACACTATGAAAACAGTTCTGTTCCAAAAATCTTTAATTCTAAATCACAGATCATCTCGAGGGATATTGTGGCAATATTAATTTAATTTAAGTGTGCAAGTTAACTTGCATTCCCATGCATTCTTTCTGTAGAATAAGGAAGTAAATTGATTTATCTGTGCTAGTTCCTTCACTACGAAGTGATCTGATCTCTGCTTGTTTCCTGTTATCTATAAGTATCAACATGATGGTTTCAGTCTTCTATAATTCAGTCAGAGTTGAAAAGTGGAATTGGACACAATGTAAACTCACCAGGAAGCGCAGTGGTCACCGTACCTTGTGAGACAACAGGGTGGAATCAAGGTCAGCCAAATTAAATTCACATTTCAAATAGTAGCACAATCAGCATCAAACAAAATGGATGAAGTACTTACCCATCATCAACAGAAGCAACACGGAAAGCGTCCTTTGACTCCTCATTGTCAGAATCTCCTTATAACATGATTATCATAACATGATTATCATGTTTATCATTATGTTTATCATCATGATTATCATTATCGTCATACCCACGAATATCATTATCCCCTTCTTCAAAACTGGCTTCATTCACAAATATGTTAAACGAGCTCACCTGTATCTATGCATTCAACCTTTCTTCTGTGTAGTTCTGTTGGTTTGGCCCTATACATGTACGACTCTTATATACTGTAGACAATGGGGGCTGGTCAATAACAACAACTAATGATCTCTATGACATGTACTGTCGTTGTGACAAGTGCACCCACACAATTATATGTTGTATCTTAGAATAGCTAACCTGTTTCTCTGGTTCTTTCTTTTAACCAGATAGTTGGAACTAGGCATACAGTATGTCTCTGAATGTTCTGGTAGCAAATACCTACCTAACCAGTTTGAATACATCTCCCACCGTTGATGGGCCATCAGCAGGGCAATTAGGTACACTCTTAGAAAAAAGGGTTCCAAAATGGTTCTTCGACTGTCCCCATAGGAGAACACTTTTTGGGGTTCTAGGTACAAACCTTTTTTGTTCCAGGTAGAACCATTTTTGGGTTACATGTAGAGTTCTCTGCGGGAAAGGGTTCCACATGGAACCCAAAGGGTTCTACCTGGAACCAAAAAGGGTTCTTCAAACGGTTCTCCTATGGGGACAGCCGAAGAACACGTTTAGATTCTAGATACACTCTTCAGGAAAAAGAAGGTGCTATGCTAAGTTAAGGGTCTGTGACAGGGTTTTGTTCAGGCAGTAATGTATGCATGTTTTAAAATGCAGAATAGTGTAGATTACCTGTAAGAATAAACCAATATCTTGATATGCTCAAATACACTACCAGTCAAACGTTTGGACACACCTACTCACTCAAAGGTTTGTCTTAATTTTTACTATTTTCTACATTGTAGAATAATAGTGAATGCATCAAAAATATGAAATAACACATATGGAATCATGTAGTAACCCAAAAAGGTGTTAAACAAATCAAAAAGTATTTTAGATTTTAGATTCTTCAAAGTAGCTACCCTTTGCCTTGGTGACAGCTTTGTACACTCTTAGCATTCTCTCAACCAGCTTCACCTGGAATGCTTTTCCAACAGTCTTGAAGGAGTTCCCACAAATTGCTGAGCACTTGTTGGCTGCTTTAGCTTCACTCTGCGGTCCAACTCATCCCAAACCATCTCAATTGGGTTGAGGTTGGGTGATTGTGGAGGTCAGGTCATCTGATGCAGTACTCCATCACTCTCCTTCTTGGTCAAATAGCGCTTACACAGCCTGGAGGTGTTGGGTCATTGTCCTGTTGAAAAACAAATGATTGTCCCCACTAAGTGCAAACCAGATAGGATGGCGTATCGCTGCAGAATGCTGTGGTAGACATGCTGGTTAAGTGTGCCTTGAATTCTAAATAAATCACAGCAAAGCACCCCCACATCCTCACCCCTCCTCCTCCATGCTTCACGGTGGGAACCACACATGCCGAGATCATCTGTTCACCTACTCTGCGTCTCACACAGACACGGTAGTTGGAACCAAAAATCTCAAATTTGGACTCACCAGACCAAAGAACAGATTTCCACCGGTCTAATGTCCACTGCTCATGTTTCCTGGCCCAAGTAAGTCTCTTATTATTATTGTTGTCCTTTAGTAGTGGTTTCTTTGCAGCAATTCGACCATGAAGGCCTGATTCACACAGTCTCCTCTGAACAGTTGATGTTGAGTTGTGTCTGTAACTTGAACTCTGTGAAGCATTTATTTGGTCTGCAATTTCTGAGGCTGGTAACTCTAATGAACTTGTCTTCTGCAGCAGAATAAGCTCTGGGTCTTCCTTTCCTGTGGCGGTCCTCATGAGAGACAGTTTCATTATAGCCCCTGATGGTTTTTGCAACGGCACTTGAAGAAACTTTCAAAGTTCTTGAAATTTTCCAAATTGACTGACCTTCATGTCTTAAAGTACTGATTGACTGTCATTTCTCTTTGCTTATTTGAGCTGTTCTTTCCATAATATGGACTTGGTCTTTTACCAAATAGGGCTATCTTCTGTATTCCATCCCTACCTTGTCACAACACAACTGATTGGCTCAAACGCATTAGGAAGGAAAGAAATTCAACAAATTAACTTTGAACAAGGCACACCTGTTTATTGAAATGCATTCCAGGTGACTACCTCACGAAGCTGGTTGAGAGAATGCCAAGAGTGTGCAAAGCTGTCATCAAGGCAAAGGGTGGCTTTCAATATCATAAGAATATCAATATTGGTGCCCACCTCTAGAAAATACCCTAAAATAAAAGCATACGGTCGCTTCATATAAAACATTTGCTCTTAAATCGAGGGGAAAAAATGCTGGAGTATAGAGGCAAATTAAACATCTTAGCTTCACTATACAAATACATATGGTGTTGAGTGTATATCAAATCAAAGTTTATTGGTCAGGTGCACAAGGCAGAGTGAAATGTTTGCTTGCATAACTGTCTTCAACAATGCAGTGCAATCCATCATTTTTTTGTTGTTGTCATAGCTGTCATTCATGAATGTCAAGATTCTTAACATGAACAAACAATGTATTCTTAGTCATCGTAGCTACTTTTACAACTTATTTACTTGGCTGTAGTACATATATTTGTTTTTGTACTATATTGTTCTTAGTCATATACAGTATGTGTATACTGTATTCTAGTCATTGAACACTGGTCACTTAAAAAATGTTTACATAATGTTTTACCCACTTTACATGTATAATATACTGAATACATTGTTTGTTCATGTTAAGAATCTTGACATTCTTGGATGGCAGCTTTGGAAAAAAAGAAGAAGAACGATGGATTAGACGGTACGTGACGCGTGACAGTAGATCTCATAGAGCATGTTGGATATTATTCTTCTGAACCAGAATACAAACTGAAACACAGCTGTTGCATAACAAGAGGTAAATTAGAGGTGTGGGAGTACAAAGGATCAGCATGTTCGCTTGTAACCGCAGCGCCAAGTCTACGTTCAAAAGACTTCTAAACAGCTTCCTCCCCCCAGGTCAAGACTGCAGAAGAGCTGATCAGATGGTTACCCGGACTATTTGCATTGACCCCCCCCCCTTTTTACGCTGCTGCTACTCGCTGTTTTTTTATCTATGCATAGTCACTTTACCCCTACCTATATGTACAGTATTACCTCAATTACCTCGACTAACCTGTACCCCCGCACATTGAATCGGTACCCCTGTATAGCCTCCTTATTGTTATTTTATTGTTGCTCTTGTATTGTTTACTTTAGTTTATTTAGTAAATATTTTCTTAACTCTTACTTTTCTTAAAACGGTATTGTTGGTTAAGGGCTTGTAAGTAAGCATTTCACTGTAAGGTCTACACCTGTTGTATTCGGCGCATGTGACAAATACAATTTGATTTGATTTGTTACGCTTTAGGCTAAGAATGAACAGCAAAATGCACAAACAAGGCTCGATCCTGATGCACTTTGATTTGTCGCTTTGACATTCGGAAGTCAGTGGGCAGGTTTCCATTGACCCAGGTTAATTTGATAAAAGCAGTGTCACAAAAAATGTATGCAACATATGTAATGGGAATGGCAGATCTAGGAGAAATGTACTAAAGTTCGACAAAAAAAGACTGATCTGTTCGACATGGTGGATTTCTCTTTCGGCAACTTTGTGAAAAATGGTGATGGAAACGGCGTTGGTCAAATAAATGATCATTGTTTAATATTTTTTGAAGGTATGTGTTACGGAGTCTAGTTGATAGGTAATCGACTAGCTGGGCTGTTCCCCGGACTCCGTGTGTAGGCACTTGTACAATGCTTGAACAAGGCTATTGAACTTGACATTGTTGTCTGTTTTTATTCTTTTATCTAACAGATCATACTGAAGCAGTATCCTGGCAACGTGTTGTCATCACATAACAATAAAGCTGCACATTTCACTCTACGCGTCTACTGCTTATGGGACAAAACGACATAGGGAGCACGACAAGATAAATGGACCGAGGTTAGACACCAAAGGGTTTCTTAGTTTGATTCGTGAACGAAACACGTTTCCCCAAACAACCCACATGAAAAAATACTATAGCATACTATAGTATTCACTGTAGTGTTTTTGCAGGCTTTACTGTAGTCATTTCAGCTAGGTGTACTCCATACAACGTATTTATGTGAAATTGCCGTTTTTATTTTTAATACATTTGCAATAAAGTCAAAAACCTGTTTTTGCTTTGTCATTATTTTAACATATATTCAGGGAGTCAGGAAGCAGGTGCAGTTAGTGAGTTTAATAACAATGAAAATGGAACAATACAAAACAAGAGCCGTGTATGACATGGAAACAAACAATACTACCTGATGACTGATAACCAAAGAGTGCTATATAAAGGGTAGGTAATCAAGGGAATAATGAAGTCCTGGTGTGACTGATGTTGATGAGACATAGGAGTGCGAAATGATGGTTGCCAGGTACGCTTCAAGATGGGTTGCCAGGACCAATAGTTAGTAGACCGGTGATGTCGAGCACTGGAGTGGGAGTGGACCTGACAATTAGGAGGTATTGTGTGTAGATTGATGAGGGAGGAAAAACAATTTAATCCATTTCAGAATAAGGCTGTAATGTAACAAGATGTGGAAAAAGTCAAGGGGTCTCAATACTTTCCAAATGCAATGTGTATACTGTATTCTAGTCATTGAACACTGGTCATTTGAATAATGTTTACATAATGTTTTACCCAATTTATATGTATATACTGTATTCTAGTCATCATGGCTAATCTTATATAACTACTGCTGTACATACCTTTTCTATTCATATACTGTCCATATGGTCTATACACACTATTATATGTATATAGCTTATGGTCATGTTGCAGCAGTGTGTAGGAGGGAGATTCAGAGATGTGAGAAGTGTACAGGAAGGCATGGGACAAAGAAAAAAAAACATGTCTGTGTCAATTGTGGTGGTGCCCATATCGCTGGGGATCAGAAGTGTCCGGTGCGAGAGAGACTGCCAGGGATTGGAAGGGATTGCCAGGGGTTGCCAGGGTCAGAATAGAACAGAAGGTGTCAAATGCTGAGACAGTGAATAGGGTGGAGGATGATGATTGGTCAAGGCTGATTAATAGGAGTACTCGTCTTCTTACCATTCGTTGCCATGGTTATCACCTGCACCACAAAAATGGATTTAAACATCAGAAAATAGATGTTGTGGTAGCTGCAGAGAAGAACTTGGGTGTATGAGGATTTTACTGAATAAAATGTACAAGGTGTGTTGTACCTTAACAATTGGATGCCAACCCTATGTAAACTTCTGACCCACTGGGAATGGGATGAAATAAATAAAATTATGAAATAAATCATTCTCTCTACTCTTATTCTGACATTTCACATTATTAAAATATAGTGGTTATCCTAACTGGTCTAAGACAGGGAATTTTTACTAGGATTAAATGTCAGGAATTGTGAAAAACTGAGGTGTATGGTGTATGTAAACTTCCGACTTCAACTGTATGTTGGCGTCAGTAAGTGTGTGTGTGTTTAAGAGTTTCCGTGTAGCTGAGTGTGAATGTGTTGGTCGACACCTGTGAATGTGCATAGAGTCAGTGCAGATAGACAGTGCATATAGTCTGTGGGTGAGGGTGGGCAGCCATTTTTTAGCTGTTCAGGAGTCGTCTCCTTTCGGATTGCACTCAATTAGTATTTGGTAGCATTGCCTTTAAATTGTTTAACTTGGGTCAAACGTTTCAGGTAGCCTTCCACAAGCTTCCCATCGTTATGTTTGGAGGAAAAGGGGGATGCTTGCAAGCCGAAGAACACCATCCCAACCGTGAAGGACGGGGGTGGCAGCATCATGTTGCGGGGGTGCTTTGCTGCAGGAGGGAGTGGTGCACTTCACAAAATAGATGGCATCATGAGGAAAGAGAAGTGTGGCTATATTGAAGCAACATCTCAAGACATCAGTCAGGAAGTTAAAGCTTGCTCGCAAATGGGTCTTCCAAATGGACAATAACCCCAAGCATACTTCCAAAGTTGTGGCAAAATGGCTTAAGGACAACAAAGTCAATGTATTGGAGTGGCCATCACAATCCTATCGAAAACAATTTAAAGGCAATGCTTCTAAATACTAATTGAGTGTATGTAAACTTCTGACCAACTGAGAATGTGATGAAAGAAATGAAAGCTGAAATAAATAAATCATTCTCTCTACTATTATTCTGACATTTTACATTCTTAAAATAAAGTGGTGATCCTAACTGACCTAAGACAGGGATTTTTTACTAGGATCAAATGTCAGGAATTGTTAAAAACTGAGTTTAAATGTATTTGGCTAAGGTGTATGTAAACTTCCGACTTCAACTGTACATACAGTTTAGCCACTCCAGTCTCCCTGCACATTGTAGCTATGGTACTGGCACTGACCCTGTACTACATGGAAGGGAAATAGCTAAGGTTTTACACTGGCTGTATCCTTTGCATGTCACAAATAATCTTTGAAACAGTATGTACAGTACTACAGCCAGGTAAATAAGGTGGAAATGTAGCTACGATGACTAACAATACATTGTTTGTTCGTGTTAAGAATCTTGATCTTCTTGGATGACAGCTTTGACAAAAGAAAGAACGATGGATTAGACGGTACATGATGCGTGACCAATGCTGATAAATACATATTTTAAATTCCTCTGAGAAATTAAACCAGAAGATTATCATGAGGCTGTAGCCTACCTTGCTACTAACTTAACAACCCCTCCCTCTCTGGAGCATATTTAAGATTTAGCTATGCTATCAAAAGAAAATGGACAGTAAAGCTCCAACGTTGTCAAAACAAAGTTTATTTGTCACGTGCGCCGAATACAACAGGTACATAATACTTACTTACAGGCTCTAACCAATAGTGTGAGAAAAAAAAAGGTGTGTGTGTGTGTGTGTGTGTGTGTGTGTAAGTAAAGAAATAAAACAACAGTAAAAAGACTTTGTCGCTACAAGGACACATCAAAATTGTGCACACCTGATTAATCGTCTAGCAACTAATATAAAAATATATCAAATTGTATGTGCATTGCACCTTTAACAAATGCTTTTTTCCCTTCTAAATACAGCATGCTTAAGACTCTGCCCTAATTTCACAATAGCCCTCCATGGGTGATAGTGACAAGAGAAAGCTTTACTCAGTAGCTAGCATGCAAAAGACATAGGTAGACTAAGGGCCACGGCCGGGATACAAGCTGAAAAACAATAATTATGTACAATTCCTAACACCTCGTCATTAACTAGATTCGAACATTGTCTTGTTTTAGGGGAACATTTTTAAATGTTTAATTCAAAAATTAAAAAAAAAAGATATCCAAAGAACTAGTATTTAATGGAATGTTCAGATCAAATTAAAGCCTAGTTTCAGATTAAATTCCAGAAGTCACTTAGGAATCGAATTGATCTCTCAGCACACACATAACAACTGGTAAGTTTAGATTTACTGAAAGCAGAGTTTCAATGCACAAATATTGTTAAAAAGATGTACTTAAAAGTTCCATCTAATTGAAGTGACTTTTAACAATGCTTGTTATGCATCTTGTTAACGTTCAACCAAGGACATCACCTTGACATGCAATACCTCACTGAACCGGATATACAGCTACCCTGGATAACTGACTGATGATCGATGACGACTGTGTGAATATGACTGTATGTTTTTGACTCACCACATGAAAACATTCTTGTCTTTAATGCCAGGGTTACACGATCAGGTTGTGCATTGACACAAGAATTTGTGCACTGCTTATAAACACAAGTCTTAAATGCAAAGTTTCACCTTTCCTCGCACCGGAAAATGCTGAGTGCCTAGCATGATTCAGGAGGGGAAGACTAAGCAGCAATCACTCCCAATCATTCTACACCTCTACCAGCCAAGGACCCAGGGTTCTGGTCTGGAAGCATGCTTTCGACTGGACTCAGAGGACAACTTCGGTATTACAGTTTATCTCAAATCTGGCCCAGAAAGACAATTCTCATTGACGGCGAGAAGTCACATTTGAAAATTCCAAATAAGAGACTTTCGTTATCACTTTTGTCCCCAAAACTACCCATTGAATGATTCAAGTAATTGTCTTTCGAGACTGATGTTTTTGCCGAGTTTGACATCACCACATCACCGGCACCAGGAGATAATTTATTGGTGTAAATGGGGAAGTGGAAAGTATTGTCTCTTATGGTCATATGAACAGAGTTGTGTATAGCATAAACCAGAGCTGTTCAAAACACTTCTGTTTTTTGTTTCTACCCGGCAGTTATTAGCACTCAAACGGTGTCCCAGGTTTGAGTCCCTGATTACATGGCAAACCAGAAGGGTTTTGGCCCTACATGACCGACATTGAACAGCCCTGGCCTAAACAAATTAATTGGACAATGATGTAGCAGTAACTATCAAGCTACATATGTAACAGTATTACTTCCTTGTCCAAACCTGGGCTCGAACCAAGCACCCGTTGAACACATCGACAACAGTCACCCACGGATCATCATTACCTAGCTCTCCACAAAAGTGGGAAGGGAAACAACTAATTCAAATGTCTCAGATCGAGTGACGTCACCGATTGAAACACTACTAGCTTGCATCGCAAACTAGCCAGCCATTTCACCGTGGTTACACATAGGCTAGTTAGTTAGCATTGCAAATGTTTAGGTTTAAGTTCTGACAGGCAGCTCATAGCTACGATGGGGTCCGAAATTATTGACATCCTTGAAAAAGATCAGCAAAAATTACTGTATAAAATAAACAATTCAAGTACTGAGTTATATGATATGCAAACATAAAATGGAAAATTAAATTATTTTATAATACAATTGCTCAGAGAAAGAGATTTTGTTTGATAAGGGCCAAAATAAGGGCCAAAATAAGGGCCAAAATCATTGACACCCCTGTTTTCAATATCTTTCAATACCTCACCTTGAGAGGATAATGGCACTAAGCCTTTTTCAAAAATGTTTTATGAGATTGGAGAACACATTGGGAGGGATCTTAGACCCTTCCTCCATACAGAATTTTTCCAGATCATTGATCTCCTTCGTCTGCACTCACGGACTCGTCAATTCAAACGGATTTCAATGGGTTTCAAGTCCGGAGACTGAGAGCCATTGCAACATGTAGATTTTGTGGCCATAAACCATTTCATTTCTTTGTGTATTTTGATCTGTGATGATTGATTTGATGTGCTTGGGGTTATTGTCTTGCTGAAAGATCCACTTGCGGCCGAGTTTCAGCCTCATGGCAGAGCCAACCAGGTTTCAGCCTCATGGCCCGAGCCAACCAGGTTTCAGCCTCATGGCAGAGCCAACCAGGTTTCAGCCTCATGGCCGAGCCAACCAGGTTTCAGCCTCATGGCAAAGTCAACCAGGTTTCAGCCTCATGGCAGAGCCAACCAGGTTTCAGCCTCATGGCAGAGCCAACCAGGTTTCAGCCTCATGGCAGAGTCAACCAGGTTTCAGCCTCATGGCAGAGTCAACCAGGTTTCAGCCTCATGGCAGAGTCAACCAGGTTTCAGCCTCATGGCAGAGCCAACCAGGTTTCAGCCTCATGGCAGAGTCAACCAGGTTTCAGCCTCATGGCAGAGCCAATCAGGTTTCAGCCTCATGGCAGAGCCAACCAGGTTTCAGCCTCATGGCAGAGCCAACCAGGTTTCAGCCTCATGGCCGAGCCAATCAGGTTTCAGCCTCATGGCCGAGCCAACCAGGTTTCAGCCTCATGGCAGAGCAAACCAGGTTTCAGCCTCATGGCAGAGCCAACCAGGTTTCAGCCTCATGGCAGAGCCAACCAGGTTTCAGCCTCATGGCAGAGTCAACCAGGTTTCAGCCTCATGGCAGAGCCAACCAGGTTTCAGCCTCATGGCAGAGCCAACCAGGTTTCAGCCTCATGGCAGAGCCAACCAGGTTTCAGCCTCATGGCAGAGCCAACCAGGTTTCAGCCTCATGGCAGAGCCAACCAGGTTTCAGCCTCATGGCAGAGCCAATCAGGTTTCAGCCTCATGGCAGAGCCAACCAGGTTTCAGCCTCATGGCAGAGCCAACCAGGTTTCAGCCTCATGGCAGAGCCAACCAGGTTTCAGCCTCATGGCCGAGCCAATCAGGTTTCAGCCTCATGGCCGAGCCAACCAGGTTTCAGCCTCATGGCAGAGCAAACCAGGTTTCAGCCTCATGGCAGAGCCAACCAGGTTTCAGCCTCATGGCAGAGCCAACCAGGTTTCAGCCTCATGGCAGAGTCAACCAGGTTTCAGCCTCATGGCAGAGCCAACCAGGTTTCAGCCTCATGGCAGAGCCAACCAGGTTTCAGCCTCATGGCAGAGCCAACCAGGTTTCAGCCTCATGGCAGAGCCAACCAGGTTTCAGCCTCATGGCAGAGCCAACCAGGTTTCAGCCTCATGGCAGATCCAACCAGGTTTCAGCCTCATGGCAGAGTCAACCAGGTGCAGCATAGTTGCTTGGCTTTGGAACATTCTCAGTACATTTAAGGAATCTGACAAAAATATATATTTTCTTGGTATTTCATTACTTTAAACATAGGCAGAAAAAGGGACATTCATTATGAACCTCAGAGACTGTGTGTGGGATAACAGCAAGGTTGCGTTTAGCACTGCTTGTTCCCTTGACTATGCTACCACCATTTAAATCTCGTATAGGAGGAGTGTCAAACACATTCCATGGAGGGCCAAGTGTTTGCAGGTTTCTGTTTTTATTTTTCCACTAAGCCTTGGCAACCAGGTGTGGGGAGTTCCTTACTGATTAGTGACCGTCATTCATCAATCAAATACAAGGAAGGAGCAAAAAGCTGGAGCTACTCGGCCCTCCGTTGTCTGTGTTTGACACCTGTGGCCTATACTTTATATGTATTATACAGTTGCAAAATAAATTCATTAAGCAACGCAGGTAGTGTGAACAATTCAAAGCATGAGAATATATTTTGTTTCATTGGTATGCAGCCCTACCTGTTTCTTATCATTTGTTCAGGGAACGTGAATGTGAAACTATCTGACTTGACGTTAGGTATTTACTCAGCGTTACCTCCATCACAGCTTCTTCATGTGACAGAAGTCACCCGGAGATGAGATGATTTAATGCCATGTTGAAAGATTGTCACCGTCAAAGGTTTCCATCCAACCATTTTTATGCAATAGAAAGAAATCACAACGGGTGTAAAGTAAACACCAATTTGTCTGTAAACTGTATGCACAAAAGACATGTGACAAGGGTGGCTCATTTTTTTGTTGGTGAAATAAATTATGAGACAAATGGTTATAAATACTTTTTGGTGAATAGCCTCCCACTCCTAGTCTATGACATGGTGATGCACACCCTTGTGGGGTTATTCAGACAAGTGGAACAACTTCTAAGCTTTGATTAAGCAATCATAAACCTAATATTTACACATAAGCCCTGCGTAAAAATACAGTGCATTGGGAAAATATTCAGACCCCTTGACATTTACAAATGTTGTTACGTTACAGCTTTATTCTAAAATGGATTAAATATAACAAATTCCTCATCAATCTACACACAATACCCCATAATGACATCACAATACCCCATAATGACATCACAATACCTCATAATGACATCACAATACCCCATAATGACATCCCAATACCCCATAATGACAAAGCAAAAACAGGCTTTTAGAAATGTTTGGAAATGTATTATAAATAAAAAACAGAAATACCTTATTTACATAAGTATTCAGACCCTTTGCTATAAGACTCACAAATGAGCTCAGGTGCATCCTGTATCTATTGACCAACCTTGAGCTGTTTCTACAACTTGTTTGGAGTCCACCTGTGGTAAATTTAATTGATTGGACATGATTTGGAAAGGCACACACCTGTCTATATAAGGTACCACAGTTGACAGTGCATGTCAGAGCAAATACCAAGCCATGAGTTTGAAGGAATTGTCCGTAAAGCTCTGAGACAGGATTGTGTTGAGGCACAGATCTGGGGAAGGTTACCAAAACATTTCTGCAGCATTGAAGGTGCCCAAGATCACAGTGGCCTCCATCATTCTTAAATGGAAGAAATGTGGAACCACCAAGACTCTCCCTAGAGCAGGCCGCACGGCCAAACTGAGCAATCGGGGGAGAAGGGCCTTGGTCAGGGAAGTGACCAAGAACCTAACGGTCACTTTGACAGAGCTCCAGAGGTCCTCTGTGGAGATGGGAGAACCTACAAGAAGGACAACCATCTCTGTAGCACTCCACCGTTCAGGCCTTTACGGCCAGACTGAAGCCACTCCTCAGTAAAAGGCACATGACAGCCCGCTTGGATTTTGCCAAAAGGCACCTAAAGGACTCTCAGACCATGAAACCAATATTGAACTCTTTGGCCTGAATGCCAAGCATCACGTCTGGAGGAAACCTGACACTATCCCTACGGTGAAGCATGGGGGTGGCAGCATCATGCTGTGGGGATGTTTTTCAGCGGCAGGGACTGGGAGACTAGTCAGGATCGAGGGAAAGATGAACGGAGCAAAGTACAGAGAGATCTTTGATGAAAACCTGCTCCAGAGCGCTTAGGACCTCAGACTGGAGAGAAGGTTTACCTTCCAACAGGACAAGCACACAGACAAGACAACGCAGGAGTGGCTTCACGACAAGTTTCTGAATGTTCTTGAGAGGCCCAGCCAGACCCGGACTTGAACCTGATCAATCATCTCTGGAGAGACCTGAAATATCTATGCATCAACGCTCCCCATCCAACTTGACAGAGCTTGAGAGGATCTGCAAAGAAGAATGGGAGAAACTCCCCAAATACAGGTGTGCCAAGCTTGTAGCGTCATACCAAAGAAGACACTGCCAAAGCTGCTTCCACAAAGTACTGAGTAAAGTGTCTGAATACTTACGTAAATGTGATATTTCATAATTGTTTTTGCTAACAAGACAATGTGAGAGAAATTGGTGTGTAGAGTATGTATACTGTAAATGTGTGTGTGTAGAGTATGTATACTGTAAATGTGTGTGTGTGGAGTATGTATACTGTAAATTTGTGTGTGTGGAGTATGTATACTGTAAATGTGTGTGTGTAGAGTATGTATACTGTAAATGTGTGTGTGTGGAGTATGTATACTGTAAATGTGTGTGTGTGGAGTATGTATACTGTAAATGTGTGTGTGTGGAGTATGTATACTGTAAATGTCTGTGTAGTATGTATACTGTAAGGCGCCTATACATCTATTGCAGCAGGAGTTTAGGTAGCACAGAGTGGACGTCAGGAATGTTGTCAGTCAGGAAGGGAGTGAGCTCTCTGGTCCTGTACACATTCCCTACATTAACTCTACAAAATGACATGTTCACTTTAATATGTGAATTGGCTCCAGCCACTACACTGTGGCCACGGTACCACTCAAAATGGCTTCCCATCTCCTCCAGTGCACTCACCCTGTGCAGAGATGTGTATGGAGAAGAGCAGCTCTACGATGCCCTTCTCTTGGGCTCTCCCCGTCAGACAGGCAGAAGTAGGACACCACCTCTCTGGGGCTCTCCCTGTCAGACAGGCAGAAGAGGGACACTACCTCTCTGGGACTCTCCCCGTCAGAAGCAGGACACCACCTTTCTGGGACTCTCCACGTCAGAAAGGCAGAAGAGGGACACTACCTCTCTGGGACTCTCCCCATCAGACAGGCAGAAGAGGGACACCACCTCTCTGGGACTCTCCCCGTCAGACAGGCAGAAGAGGGACACTACCTCTCTGGGACTCTCCCCGTCAGACAGGCAGAAGCAGGACACCACCTCTCTGGGACTCTCCCCGTCAGACAGGCAGAAGAGGGACACTACCTCTCTGGGACTCTCCCCGTCAGACAGGCAGAAGCAGGACACCACCTCTCTGGGACTCTCCACGTCAGACAGGCAGAAGAGGGACACTACCTCTCTGGGACTCTCCCCGTCAGACAGGCAGAAGCAGGACACCACCTTTCTGGGACTCTCCCCATCAGACAGGCAGAAGAGGGACACCACCTTTCTGGGACTCTCCCCGTCAGACAGGAAGAAGAGGGACACCACCTTTCTGGGACTCTCCCCGTCAGACAGGCAGAAGCGGGACACCACCTTTCTGGGACTCTTCCCGTCAGACAGGCAGAAGCGGGACACCACCTTTCTGGGACTCTTCCCGTCAGACAGGCAGAAGCGGGACACCACCTTTCTGGGACTCTCCCCGTCAGACAGGCAGAAGAGGGACACCACCTTTCTGGGACTCTCCCCGTCAGACAGGCAGAAGAGGGACACCACCTTTCTGGGACTCTTCCCGTCAGACAGGCAGAAGAGGGACACCACCTTTCTGGGACTCTCCCCGTCAGACAGGCAGAGGAGGGACACCACCTTTCTGGGACTCTCCCCGTCAGACAGGCAGAAGAGGGACACCACCTTTCTGGGACTCTCCCCGTCAGACAGGCAGAAGAGGGACACCACCTTTCTGGGACTCTTCCCGTCAGACAGGCAGAAGAGGGACACCACCTTTCTGGGACTCTCCCCGTCAGACAGGCAGAGGAGGGACACCACCTTTCTGGGACTCTCCCCGTCAGACAGGCAGAAGAGGGACACTACCTCTCTGGGGCTCTCCCCGTCAGACAGGCAGAAGAGGGACACCACCTTTCTGGGACTCTCCCCGTCAGACAGGCAGAGGAGGGACACCACCTTTCTGGGACTCTCCCCGTCAGACAGGCAGAAGAGGGACACCACCTTTCTGGGACTCTCCCCGTCAGACAGGCAGAAGAGGGACACTACCTCTCTGGGGCTCTCCCCGTCAGACAGGCAGAAGAGGGACACCACCTTTCTGGGACTCTCCCCGTCAGACAGGCAGAGGAGGGACACCACCTTTCTGGGACTCTTCCCGTCAGACAGGCAGAAGAGGGACACCACCTTTCTGGGACTCTCCCCGTCAGACAGGCAGAGGAGGGACACCACCTTTCTGGGACTCTCCCCGTCAGACAGGCAGAAGAGGGACACTACCTCTCTGGGGCTCTCCCCGTCAGACAGGCAGAAGAGGGACACTACCTCTCTGGGGCTCTCCCCGTCAGACAGGCAGAAGAGGGACACTACCTCTCTGGGGCTCTCCCCGTCAGACAGGCAGAAGAGGGACACTACCTCTCTGGGACTCTCCCCGTCAGACAGGCAGAAGAGGGACACTACCTCTCTGGGGCTCTCCCCGTCAGACAGGCAGAAGAGGGACACTACCTCTCTGGGGCTCTCCCCGTCAGACAGGCAGAAGAGGGACACCACCTCTAGGAAGAAGGAGTTACATCAGCCTCGCCCTGATCTCTGCATGCTGCTGCAGAGCTGCCCTGAGAGAGGCTATAACAGATAGAGGGGTACGTAACAGCACAGGAGTCAACGCATTTACTGAATGCTGTTTTTTTTAAATTGACGTAACTGATGACACAAGCTAACTGTAAATCAGAAATTTCAATAATCTATCACAATCATAATAACCTTTACATCAATTCATATAAAGTTAGTGCTGTGTGAAGAGGTAAAGACAAACTTCAGCTTCAGAGCAAAGATCACTGAAGTAGAATGGCGCATGTCGAAGGACGTTTCTGAACTCATCTGATGGTGTGAGACACAGACCGGTTGGAAATCTGGCTGCAGCTCTTCCCTGACAATTAGGACAGTACTGCCTGTCTGAAGGCTGCTCTGCAGGCAGGACAGACAGAAGACGTGTCCACAGGGCAGGCCGGATGGCTCTTCAGTCTCTGATAGGCACACTGGGCAATGAATGACAAACATGGATGGCCGAAAGTATCAGTAAAAATAAATAATCTAACTACGCCTCGATACACTGTGGCAAATGTAAAGTTTCCTAGTTTAAAAAAACAGTATCAGTATGTGAAGCTGAAATCACTAAAGATATTAGTTGAATAAAAAAGCCAAGCACGACCATATGATGTAGAATTGAGAGTCTTAACCATAGGTCTCTGTTGATGACACAGATCAGCTGATGCAGGAAAATCCTACATCAGCTGAGAGGAAGAAATACATGGAAAAGCTGCAAAGTGATCCATCATTGTAGTCCAACATGTTGAATAGGCCTTGCATAGCGGTCTTTAAACATGACATTGTTTGAGCCCAAGCCGCTCACTTACGTTTTAGGCAACGTTGCAGTGTTTCAGAGCCAGCTCCTCCAGCCTCCTCTGATTACACCTCGAACATCACCTGCTGGATGAATGATGTTACTACAAGTAGACCTGTAGGACAGAAGAAGTTGAAATCAAATCACATTTTATTTTATTAGTCACATGCGCCAAATACAACAGGTGTAGACCTTACAGTGAAATGCTTACTTATGAGCCCCCAACCAACAATGCAATTTCAAAAAGTACAGACAGGAATAAGAGATAAAAGTAACAAGTAATTAAAGAGCAGCAGTTAAACAACAATAGCGAGACTATATACAGGGAGGTACCAGTACAGAGTCAATGTGGAGACTATATACAGGGAGGTACCGGTACAGAGTCAATGTGGAGACTATATACAGGGGGGTACCAGTACAGAGTCAATGTGGAGACTATATACAGGGAGGTACCGGTACAGAGTCAATGTGCAGGGGCACCGGTTATTTAAAGTAGCATGTAGTTAGAGTTATTGAAGTGACTATGCATAGAAGACAACAACAGAGAGTAGCAACGGTGTAAAGAGGGGGAGGGGCAATGCAAATAGTCTGGGTAGCCATGCTGATTTATACTATGGGTGTGTTCGTAAATTTAATCTGGAGTGCCAGAGCATGCTCTGGGCGTTGTAAACTCAGAGCGTTGTCAGATTGTCCGTTTGTAAATTCAGAGCGATTCGCTCTCGGGGGGTTCAGAGCGCACAGTGGACTCTCTGGCCGAGGAGTAGGGTTGATCCCAGCGTTCTGACCCAACAACAGCAGTCAAACACCCAAGTTTACTGGCTAACGCTGGCTAGCTTGCTAGCTACTTCCAGACACAAATGAGAGAACAGCTCACTCTGACCATTTTACTCCCCCTAGCAGAGCTGGTTAGGCTGTTTTCATGTTATCCAGAGCGTTGGTGACTAACTGTGCTGCTGGCAAAACAATTTCATTATGCTTTTTTGCCAACGTTTACTGACACCGGCCATATTCAACGGGTGTTGAGCGTTAGTACATTTGTCAGTTATTCTGCGCTCTGGCACACTCAGACGAGAGCGCTCTGAAATCGGAGTAGATAGTCAGAGCGAATTTACCAGCTACGTCAGCTACGTCTATCAACAGTTGTAGCAGTGACATCATAAACATTCTATTGAAATAGTTACTTGCATAGTGGAGTCTTTTGTTAAGACATGTAGCTAGCTAGCTAAACAATGAACCATAATCCCAACTCATGACGTTACTACCCTGCATGAATCTGCAGGTAGCTAACCTACCAGGTTCAATGTTATCTAGCTAACATTAGGCTATAACTAGCAAAGCAAATGGCTCTGAGATACGAATAATATTACTACACAGATCATACACGTAACGTTAGCTAGCTAGCTAACAGAAAGCTTACAGTACACTTTAAAGGCACAGTCAACTTAGTGTATGTAAACTTCTGACCCACCGGAAATGTGATACAGTGAATTATAAATTAAATAATCTCTGTAAACAATTGTTGGAAAAATGACCTGTGTCATGCACAAAGTAGATGTCCTAACCGACTTGCCAAAACTATAGTTTGTTAACAAGAAATTTGTGGAGTGGTTGAAAAACACATTTTAATGACTCCAACCTAAGTGTGTGTAAACTTCCGACCTCAACTGTATATCACCGGGACCCGGGACCCGCTTGGGTTTCCAAAAATATTTTTTAGGCAATAGATGAAATAATGTAAACAAAATAAATTCCACAATTTATTCTATTACAGACACCTTAATGCATACTCATTAAATAAATGTGAGTTTAACATAAAAACTGGAAAAAAATACAAATATTTTCCTTAAAGTATAATTTTCTTAGATTACTAATGTCACTGGCCCCACTACAACAACAAAATACTTGTATAATATGTAATTTTGTCCTTGAAACATTTAATTGAAATAGTGTAGAATTCCATTCATTCCTATGGAGGACTGCTCCTACTGGGGAGAGCCAATATGGCCGACCTGTGGCTTCAAAGCCTCTCAATGGCCCAATACATAGCGTCAACAATCCAAGGTGTATATACATAATTGGTAACAACAAAGTGAGAATGAAGCAGTCAGTTATCAGGGGAAGTGACTCATGTTCCAACAGAGGCCTTTTCAAAATAAAAATCTCTCAATGAATCTGCTAACTCGTTTTCCTAAATAAAAGTCTTGTGGTGGGGGGGGAAATATTGTTCATATGCAGTAATAACTGATGATATGCCAATAATTAGATAAACATCACATGACAAATAATTATATTGTAAAATATCAAACCCTCAATCAAATCCTCACAGGGAACCTTAATGGAAAATCACAAAAATGTGGCATAGTCATTGGACACACTGTGGCGCCACCTATCGACAACAAGGTTATCAGATTCTTCCACAGGTTCACATTCTCACAAAACATTGTGTAAAACATTTGGAATAGCAAAACAATATTTACAACTAGTCTTCCACAATATGTGTTTTGAAATAAAATGTGATTTGAGTCCATTGAAGGAAAGGGGAGAGCAATACATATACATAATACAATACACATGTATGTTGCTTTTACAACTAATTGAGGGACGTGCAGTGTATTTCTAGTCGTGAGTGCTTAGAGGGAATGATATCGTCATTTTCACCACTGAGTTTTAGATGGAGACAGTATGGATGGTTGCGGACACAGTCCAACCGCTTAGACCTGGGCACCATTAGCAGGTATCTTGACTCTCCGGACCACCACCAGGTTCCTGCGTCCCTGTGGTCTAGTACCGGTGCCGGTACTGGTTCCCTCTCCGGTTCGGGTCGGTGTGGTGTTCAGGTTCTCTTCCTCTGGTGTGAGTGGGCGGGGCTCTGCTCTCCTCTGGGAGGGGCTTCTTCCTGCCCTCATGTCATCCACAAAGCTCTCGATGCCCTCAAACTTGGTGGTCAGCTCCCCCAGACGCTCCTTCAGAGTATTAAACTCCTTGTAGAGATCTCCTAGGGCATCTGATAGAGGAGGGATCCTGGTGGAGGAAAGGATGGTGAAGGAGAAAAGTACAGTCCATTACAGTGCAAAAACAAGCTACATATTATAATAAAGTCTTCTTGGGATCTAACTAAAGCTAAAAGGTATAAAGTAATTGGCATTGTAACACAGTGAAATATCTTCTTTTTCTATGTATCCAATCATACACTATGTTAAAATGTCTGATCTCACCAATTAAATTCTCAAATCTAACTTAAACCAACTAAAACACATCTGAACAGGATATACCCACCTCCCGTAGTCAGGCAGCACAGAGCTGTGGTCGTTGAGGAGAAGCTCTACGACTTGGTTCATGATAGCAAACTTCCAGTTGTCCAACACCAGGGTGAGGTTGACACAGCCTCTAGTGTTCACCTTCTCTGCTGCAGTGGCATGAACAAAAGAAGGGGGGGGGGATCATTTAGTGAAAGTTTTGTTGATAGTGTTTGGCATCACAAGCTGTACTTCTACTTGTAACACCAGCCCTATGCTGATTTCTGTCAACCTGGTCAAGTCTAAAGAACACCTCAGGAATGCAAGAGCAAATCATGACTGAGGATGATTCCCAGTGATGTAGTGGATGGTAAACGCAAGTAAATGTTTTTACATTTTAGAAGACACTCTTATCCAGAGCGACTTAAGAGTAGTGAGTGCATACATTTTCATATTTGTTTGTACTGGTGCCCTGAGGGAATCAATCCACAACCCTGGCTTTGCAAGTGCCATGCTCTACCAACTAAGCCACACACACACACACAACTGCAAAGTAAATGCAGTTTATGTACTTAAAAAAAAATGTTGAACAAGGGTTCACCCACCTTTGGCTGAAAAATGAATTGAAAGTATAGGGAGCGTTACTTTATTCACCGTGAACCTACATAAACATGTACTTTGTGAATAAATGTGAGTCTGAAATGAAAACAGCCCAGGGCAGCTACCCACCCTCCGTTCTGTAGTCCCATTCTGAGGTCTGTTCACTTCTCTTCCTCGCTGCACACAGAGCCGCCAGGCACAGCAAAGCCACCGCAGTCCTCATCCTTAAGTCAGGACAAATACATTATACTTAAGCAATAAGGCACGAGGGGGTGTGGTATATGGCCAATATACCATGGCTAAGGGCTTAGCTTAGGCACGGACGCATCGCGGAGTGCCTGGACACAGCCCTTAGCCGTGGTATATTGGCCATATATCACAAACCCCCGAGGTGCCTTATTGCTATCATAAACTGGTTACCAACGTAATTAAAGCAGTAAAAATAAATGTTTTGTCATACCCGTGGTATATGGTCTGTCAGCCAATCAGAATTCTTGGCTGGAGCCATGCTGTTTATACTAAACATTATACCTGAAGTCACATGATATAATCATAGCAGTTTGATTTGCTCTGCAGACATCCATTCTATTATAAGGAATTTCTAATAACCTGATTATTTTCTCAGTGTTGCTCACCAATTACTTTTTCACTGTGTTTGCTGAGAATACATGTGGTGGTAAACATAAGTAGGCATACGAACCTGCTCTCACTCAAAAGCTCCTGAATAGTCCGTCTGTGTGTTTGATAATCCCACCGTAGTGCAACGGTGTAGAGTGCCGACAGAGGGACCTGCTGATATACAGTCACTATGACATCACACCGAGGTTTCTCCAAGAGAAGGGTGTGTCCTCCATGTCTCCACCCACTAAGAAAAAAAACTTGCACAGGCACCCATGTTATTATTTTTCATTGTCCATTGCTCATAACAGAGCAGCAGGTAGCCTAGTGGTTAGGAGCGTTGGGCTAGTAACCGGCAGGTAGCCTAGTGGTTAGGAGCGTTGGGCTAGTAACCAGCAGGTAGCCTAGTGGTTAGGAGCGTTGGGCTGGTTCAAATACCCAAGCCGACAAAGTAAAACGATCCCTCAAACAATCTGTCCTTGGGCAAAGCACGTAACCCTAATTTGCTCCAGGTTGGGTTCCATGCATAGTAGAAACAGCTGCTAGTGCTTTCAGACAGTATTCATACCCCTTAATGTATTTCACTTATTCACAGCCTGAATTCAAACTTGATTTAAAAACATCCTCACCCATCTCTCTATACACAATACCCCATAATGACAAAGTGAACACATGTTTTTAGACATTTTCACAAATGTATTGAAACTTAAATAGAAATCTCTCATTTACATAAGTATTCACACCCCTTTGCTATGACACTCCAAATTGAGCTCAGGTGCATCTTTTGATCATCCTTGAGATGTCACTGCAACTTGATTGAAGTCAACATGTGGCCAATTCAATTGTTTAGACATGATTTAGAAAGAAACACACCTTTCAATAAAAAGGTACAACAGTTGAAAGAGAAGAAATTATACCATGAAGTCCAAGGAAGTGTCCGTAGATCTCTGAGATAGAACTGTGATGAGGCATATATCTGGGGAAGGGAATAAAACACTTTCTAGAGCACAATGGTCTCCATCATTGGGAAATGGTAAAAAAAAAACAACAGAAAGCCTAGAGCTGGCCACCAAACTGATCAACCGGGCAAGAAGGACCTTGGTCAGGGAGGTGACCAAGAACCCAATGACCACTCTGACAGAACTACAGAGTTCCATGGCTGAGATGGGAGAACCTGCCAGAAGGACAACAGTCTCTACAGCACTTCACCAATCTGAGCTTTATCAAATAAAATTTGATTTGTCACATGCGCCAAAAACAACAGGTATAGATAGATCTTACTGCTTACTTACAAGTCCTTAACCAACAATGCTTTAAGAAGTAAAAAAAAAGAAAAATAAATATATATAAATAAATAAAAGTGTTAAGTAAAAAAGACAAAAGTAATAAATAATTCAATAGCAGCAGTAAAATAACAAGTGGGGTACCGGTACAGAGTCAATGTGCGGGGGTACCGGTTAGTCGAGGTAATTGGGTAATATGTACATTTAGGTAGAGTTAAAGTGACTAGGCATAGATTATAAACAGAGAGTAGCAGCAGCGTAAAAAAAGGCGTCTGGATAGCCATTTGATTAGATGTTCAGGAGTCTTTTGTCTAGGGGGTAGAAGCTGTTAAGGAGCCTCTTGGACCTGGACTTGGCGCTCCGGTACCGCTTGCCGTGCGGTAGCAGAGAGAACAGTCTATGGCTACGGTGGCTGGAGTATGACCATTTTTAGGGCCTTCCTCTGACACCGCCTGGTATAGACGTCCTGGATGGCAGGAAGCTTGGCCCCAGTGATGTACTGGGCCGTACGCACTACCCTCTGTAGTGCCTTGCGGTCGGAGGCCGAGCAGTTGCCATATCAGGCAGTGATGCAACCAGTCAGGATGCTCTCGATGGTGCAGATGTAGAACCTTTTGAGGATCTGAGGACCCATGCCAAATCTTTTCAGTCTCCTGTAGGGGAATAGGTTTTGTTATGCCCTCCACACGACTCTTGGTGTGCTTGGACCATGTTAGTTTGTTGGTGATGTGGACACCAAGGAACTTGAAGCTCTCAACCTGCTCCTGCTCGGTCCTCCTTTTCCTGTAGTCCACAATCATCTCCTTTGTCTTGATCCCGTTGAGGGAGAGGTAATTGTCCTGGCACCACACGGCCAGGTCTCTGACCTCCCTACAGGCTGTCTCATCGTTGTTGGTGATCAGGCCTACCACTGTTGTGTCATCGGCAAACTTGATGATGGTGTTGGAGTCATGCCTGGCCATGCAGTCATGAGTGAACAGTGAGTACAGGAGGGGGCTGAGCAAGCACACCTGAGGGGCCCCCGTGTTGAGGATCAGCATGGCGGATGTGTTGTTCCCTACCCTTGCCCCCCCAGGTGGTATCAGGAAGTCCAGGATCCAGTTTTAGAGGGAAACTGCAAAGTGGAGTGAGTCTAGGGTTTCTGGGATAATGGTGTTGATGTGAGCCATGACCAGCCTTTCAAAGCACTTCATGGCTACAGACGTGAGTGCTACGGGTCAGTAGTCGTTTAGGCAGATTACCTTAGTGTTCTTGGGCACAGGGACTATGTTGGTCTGCTTGAAACATGTTGGTATTAAAGACTCAGTCAGGGACAGGTTGAAAATGTCAGTGAAGACACTTGCCAGTTGGTCAGCACATGCTCGTTGTACACGTCCTGGTAATCCGTCTGGGCCTGCGGCCTTGTGAATGTTGACCTGTTTAAAAGGTCTTACTCACATCGGCTACGGAGAGCATGATCACACAGTAGTCCGGAATAGCTGGTACTCTCACGCATGTTTCAGTGTTACTTGCCTCGAAGCGCGCATATAAGTAATTTAGCTTGTCTGGTAGATTCGTGTCACTGGGCAGTTCGCGGCTGTCCTTCCCTTTGCAGTCTAATACTTTGCAAGCCCTGCCACATCCGACGAGTGTCAGAGACGGTGCAGTACGATTCAATCTTAGTCCTGTATTGACGCTTTGCCTGTTTGATGGTTTGTCGGAGGGTATAGCGGGATTTCTTATAAGCTTCCGGGTTAGAGTCGCGCTCCTTGAAAGCGGCAGCTCTAGCCTTTAGCTCAGTGCGGATGTTGCCTCTAATCCATGGCTTCTGGTTGGGTTATGTACTTATTGATGAAGCCAGTGACCGATGTGGTGTGCTCCTCAATGCCGCTGGAAGAATCCCGGAACATAATTCCAGCCTTTTCTAGCAAAACAGTTCTGTAGCTTAACATCTGCTTCATCTGACCACTTTCTTATTGACCGAGTCACTGGTGCTTCCCGCTTTAGTTTTTGCTTGTAAGCAGGAATCAGGATAGAATTATGGTCAGATTTGCCAAATGGAAGGCGAGGGAGAGCTTTGTACACGTCTCTGTGTGTGGAGTAAAGGTAGGCTAGGGTTTTTTCCCCCTCTGGTTGCACATTTAACATGCCGGCAGAGATTAGGTAGAACGGATGAGTTTTCCTGCATTAAAGTCCCCAGCCACTAGGAGCGCCGACCTCTGGATGAGCATTTTCCTGTTTGCTTATGGCCTTATACAGCTCATTGAGTGCGGTCTTAGTGCCAGCATCGGTTTGTGGTGGTATGTAGACAGCTACGAAAAATATAGATGTAAACTCTTGGTAAATACTGTGGTCTAGAGCTTATCATGAGATGCTCTACCTCAGATGAGCAAAACCTTGAGACTCCCTTAGATTTCGTGCACCAGCTGTTGTTTACAAATATACATAGGCCGCCGCCCCTTGTCTTACCAGAAGCCGCTGTTCTATCCTGCCGAAAAAGCTTAAAACCCGCCAGCTGCATGTTAATCATGTCATCGTTCAGCCACAACTCGGTGAAAAATAAGATATTACAGTTTTTAATGTCCCATTGGTAGGATATGTGCTCGTAGTTCGTCTATTGTATTATTGATTGATTGTACGTTGGTTAATAGGACCGATGGTAAAAAGTAGATTACCCTCTCGGCGACGGATCCTTACAAGGTACCCGGACCATCGTCCACGATAACTCCTGCTTTTCCTCCAGCGAATGATAGGGATCAGGGCCCTGTCAGGCGTCCGAAGTAAATCCTTCCCGTCCGACTCGTTGAAGAAGAATTCCTCCAGTACAGGGTGAGAAATCGCTGCCCTGATATCAAGAAGCTATTTTCAGTCATAAGACACGGTGACAGAAATATTATGTACAAAATAAGTTACAAATAACGCGAAAATAAACATACACAATAAGGTTAGGGGATCGTAAAACAGCAGCCATCTCCTTCGGCGCCATCATTCAATTGTCTTCATGGGAGAATAGCCATATGGAAGCTACTCCTGGGAAAAAGGCACATGACAGCACGCCTGGAGTCGCAAAAAGGCACGTGATGGACTCAGAGCATAGGGCCTCCCGAGTGGCGCAGTGGTCTAAGGCACTGCACCGCAGTTCTAGCTGTGCCCCTAGAGATTCTGGGTTTGAGCTCAGGCTCTGGCGCAGCCGGCCGTGACACCGATGGGGCGGCGCACAATTGGCCCAGCGTCGTCTGGGTTAGGGGAGGGTTTAGCCGGCAGGGATGTCCTTATCCTGTCGCACTCTAGCAACTCCTGTGGCGGGCCGGGCGCATGCACGCTGACACGGTCGCCAGGTGCACAGTGTTTCCTCTGACACATTGTTGCGGCTGGCTTCCGGGTTGTGGACTTTGTGTCAAGAAGCAGTGCAGCTTGGTTGGGTTGTGTTTAGGTGGACGCACGGCTCTTGACCTTCGCCTCTCCCGAGTCCGTATGGGAGTTGCAGCGATGAGACATGACTAACTACCAATTGGATCCCACGAAATTGGGGTGAAAAAAGGTCTAAAAAAAAGATTGAGACAAAAATGTAACTCTTTGGCCTGAACGTAAAGCGCCAAGTCTGAAGAAAAGCAGGCACAACTTATCACCAGTCTAACACCATGCGGCAGGGACTGGTAACAACGAATGGAGCTAAACACAAACAAATCCTTGATAATAACCTGCTTCAGATGACCTTCAGAGTGCAAATGACCTTAAACTGGGGAAAATACTTATGTTCCAACAGGACAATGACCCCAAGCATGCAGCCAAAGCTACACTGTAATTGTTTCATAACAAGAACGTAAAAGTCCTTGAGTGGCTTTGCCAAAGACCATACTTGAAAATTGCTGTTCACTGCTGCTCCCCATCTAATTTAAGAGATTGAGAAAATCTGCAAAGAACAATGGGAGAAAATCCCCAAATCCAGATGGGTATGTCTATCAGCTTTGCACAAGACAACTCAATGCTGTAAATCGCCGCCAAAAGGTACTTCTACAAAGTATTGACTCGGGTGTAAATACTTAGGTAAATTATTTCTGTATTCCATTTTGAATACATTTGCCAAAATTTCTAAACAGGTTTTCACTTTGTCATTATGGGGTTTCGTGTGTAGATGGGTGAGAGAGACCAGTGAATCCATTTAGAATTCAGGCTGTAACAACACAATGTGGAATATGTCAAGTGGTGTGAATACTTTCTCTAGGTACTGTAAAATGACCTTTTAACTAGTGTTAAAAATAGTGATAACTAATCAGATATGCTAGCATCAAAGTTACAGGGTCTGGTCAAGCGCACGGAGAAAAAAAGACTCAAATCAGATAAATAAGAGCTCCAAGAAGCCACCAAAAATAAATGAAGGGAAATATTTTGTGGTGTTGGTGCTGCTTTCAAAAAGGACCCGGTGGTTGAAAATTCAGAGTACACATGCAATTTGCGTTTACATTTAGCAGACGCTCTTATCCAGAGGGACTTACAGGAGCTATTAGGGTTAAGTGCCTCGCTCAAGGGCACAGAGATTTTTCACCTAGTCAGCTTGGGGATTTGAACCAGCAACCTTTCAGTTACTGGCCCAACGCTCCTAGCCGCCAGGTTACCTGCTGTTTACTAGCCCAACGCTCCTAACCGCTAGGTTACCTGCTGGTTACTAGCCCAACGCTCCTAACCGCTAGGTTACCTGCTGGTTACTAGCCCAACGCTCCTAACCGCTAGGTTACCTGCTGGTTACTAGCCCAACGCTCCTAACCGCTAGGTTACCTGCTGGTTACTAGCCCAACGCTCCTAACCGCTAGGTTACCTGCTGGTTACTAGCCCAACGCTCCTAACCGCTAGGTTACCTGCTGGTTACTAGCCCAACGCTCCTAACCGCTAGGTTACCTGCTGGTTACTAGCCCAACGCTCCTAACCGCTAGGTTACCTGCTGGTTACTAGCCCAACGCTCCTAACCGCTAGGTTACCTGCTGGTTACTAGCCCAACGCTCCTAACCGCTAGGTTACCTGCTGGTTACTAGCCCAACGCTCCTAACCGCTAGGTTACCTGCTGGTTACTAGCCCAACGCTCCTAACCGCTAGGTTACCTGCTGGTTACTAGCCCAACGCTCCTAACCGCTAGGTTACCTGCTGGTTACTAGCCCAACGCTCCTAACCGCTAGGTTACCTGCTGGTTACTAGCCCAACGCTCCTAACCGCTAGGTTACCTGCTGGTTACTAGCCCAACGCTCCTAACCGCTAGGTTACCTGCTGGTTACTAGCCCAACGCTCCTAACCGCTAGGTTACCTGCTGGTTACTAGCCCAACGCTCCTAACCGCTAGGTTACCTGCTGGTTACTAGCCCAACGCTCCTAACCGCTAGGTTACCTGCTGGTTACTAGCCCAACGCTCCTAACCGCTAGGTTACCTGCTGGTTACTAGCCCAACGCTCCTAACCGCTAGGTTACCTGCTGGTTACTAGCCCAACGCTCCTAACCGCTAGGTTACCTGCTGGTTACTAGCCCAACGCTCCTAACCGCTAGGTTACCTGCTGGTTACTAGCCCAACGCTCCTAACCGCTAGGTTACGTGCTGGTTACTAGCCCAACGCTCCTAACTGCCAGGTTACCTGCTGGTTACTAGCCCAACGCTCCTAACCGCTAGGTTACCTGCTGGTTACTAGCCCAACGCTCCTAACCGCCAGGTTACCTGCTGGTTACTAGCCCAACGCTCCTAACCGCTAGGTTACCTGCCGCAGATGGAGGCCCGACTTTAACCACTCCGTTAAGAGGACAAAAATCAGCCTAAAAGGTACAAAAAAACAAACACGGTGCTTCATTGATAGGAATTGTTTATTGTTTTACTGGTATTTCTGATATTAAATTAAAATTCAGGTCTACAGCATCATACAACTTTCTTTCAGGGTCCAATTCTTCAGCTCAGAGTGGGACGTTTTATGTAGCTCTGGTCCAGGGTGTTACGTGTGGCTGAAATTCAGCATCAACAAGCCGCACTCGTAACTCCCTGGACCAGAGCTGGGACTTATTTTATGCATTTTAAGATCATCGTTCTCAACAACTCACACAGGGGGAAGTGGATAGAAATGGGCAAAATAACCTTCAACCATTCTCAAATTAAATCTACAAAATAAAAACTACTTTTTCAATGGAACTTACTCCTGAGCGCTTACAAAAAAAAGCTAATCTGGGATAAAAAAAAGCATAATTTGAAACCCATGACCCCACCTCTCCATTCAACTGACAAGGATCAATCAGCCCCAAAATGGAGGAAAACCTCAAGTGACGACAGGCTCAACCGCTTGGACATGCGCTCGCTACAACTCTCCAGGAAATACTTGAATGCTGGAAAAAAGTTGAGGTATCTGTTAGACTAAATCTGACTGCTACAGTGTCAAATTAGGGAGCAAAAATCTAACAACAAAAACCTATTCAAACCAAATACTTCATTGAATGCCATCAAAATAGCAGTGTCAAGTTTTGGGCACTTTATAAGAATATAAAGCTGAATTAATTGAATCAGCGTTCTGTGTGAAATAACACAGACACCTCCCCTGTGCTGACCAAGAGATACTGTGGGGAATAGGTACTTGTTCATGCTAACCACTAACCCATTCATATTCTCAGACATTAAATGGTGTACCTAGATCATTGTAATCTGTATCTAAAAAGGGGACATGAGAAGAGAAAACATTCCCTACTGAATTGATTGTGCTGTGGACATCAGTTATTTGACGTCAAATAATTACTGTTGGAATGAGTTCAGTTTTACAGCTTTTAGTGTGGAGAGAAAATATTGGTTCTCCGTAACAGAAGCAAACACACCCTGAGCTCTTTAACCTTGCCTGGCCACCATCTTTCCCAGTTCCTTCACAATCCCTCTTTTCCCCCCTCCCCGTTTCCCTTGCCATCTTTCTTCCTCTCTCCATCCCAGGTGCACAGCACATTGGCCTGCTAAAAGGCATAGACCATTAAGGCACCTTTCTCTCTCCGCTATGTTGACCTGTGACCTATAGTGTCTTTGAAGGCAGAGTGATGGAGATCCATAGGGACCGTCGGAGGAATAAAAAGCATTCCATACTCTCTGGCCCCTCTGGATGGGCGCCAGTTGAAAGAGGAGAACAGATGCAAGACTGGGAAGGAGAGAAAGAGAGAGATGCAGTGATGGTAGCTAACCCAGTAAGCAAGCATCTCAATAGCTACCAACAAAACAAACATGGCGTACTATAAGCTTCAACTGGAGCTTCAAAACTTTATCAAAGTTAACAAATAACCCAAAATCGAATGGTTTCATTAATGCTAGGACCATCACTCCTGAGGGCAGGGCATCAACTTAGGGGAAGTGCCTGAGCAACCGAGAACACATCACTCCTGCAATAGAAAACACTCAAATAAAGCAGCTAGGTTTATGCTAGTGCCTGATCGTTTAATTGAATAACTCTGTGAAGAGGTTTGGGCCAATCAAGAGATCTTCTGGATAGACCGTTAGTGTCTGATAACTCTTGGAGAAATGAGAAACACAGACCCGATAGATACTGTAGCTACAAATCAGGAAAACAAAAATGCTTAATGTGCAATTAAATAAACAGCAATCAATCCTTCCTCAAGTAATGTATATTATTTACACAGACTTTCCAGAATAAGTCGCGAGAGCGAAAGGGGGCACTGGTCGGTGTGAGTGAGATATAACTTAAAATGATTGAGTCTTTCCTTTGCTGTTGTCCTGAAGTACAGCAACATTTATTGGCGCCAGGTCATGGAGGAACATAAGGAACCATGGGGAGGAAGAGGGACGAAGCCTTGTTGCCAGAGTGCTTTCAGCTAAACATGTCCCAGACAGTCTCAGTCAGGGGCCACGGCAGAGAGCGCGTGAGAGAGATGAGAGCACAGTCATTATTTGTTAAATCATTTGATTTGGTGTAAACAAATGCCATCGTTTTGCGCTTGTCAACCCCATAGCAGTCTGAGATTGGATGGACAGGGGGGCCAAGGGCCAAGAGGAGACATCCAATCACGCAGCTGTTTGCAGTATCCAATCCCGGTGCGAAGTCGTTGGTGGATAAGGGAAGCGGGTGGGTAGAGGGGTTAGGGAAACATGGCAGGGGGCCAGGGTAGGGATGGGGTTTAACCCCTCGGCAGGCTGCACATCTCGCAGAGCTCTGTGCCGGGCTGGTTCATAAAGGTGCAGTGGAGGCAGGACCACATCGCTGAGGAGGATGCTGGGGTAGAGGGGCCCCCACCCATGGCCCCGTACTCCTGAGGGGCCGATGACTGCCCACCCACCGTGCCTGGGGAGAGGAGGGAGAGAGGGGTCAGGGACATGAGTGGCGGTGACTCTTACCAGGAAGGACTTTTCAGACTTCCTTTTTATATGTAGGGATGATACATGAAATGAGCTCCAACCAAATGTATCTTTGTGGTCAATAAAGTTCTACTGAATTGAATGCAAGACAAGTTTAACTCAATCACTTTAAAATCAGATCCAAAATCAAATCAAAATGTATTGGTCACATACACATATTTAGCAGGTTATTGTGGGTGTAGTGAAATGCTTGTGTTCCTATCTCCAACAGTGCAGTAATATCTAACAAAACACAACAATATACACTAATCTAAAAGTGAAATAATGGAATTAAGAAACAAATAACAATCCATTACTCTTCAACAGTGACAGAAATGTAATAATTTCCACTAAGGCATGTCAGTGCCCTACCTGGACGGCCAGCGGTACTTACTGCACAACTGCTCGATAGTGGCCCACTGCTCAGACTTCTTCCAGGTCTGAGCCAGCTCCTCGTCTTTAGTCTTCACAGCGTCCAACAGCAGACCAATGCTGTCCTGGGAACAGATAATTAGAACATATTTGGGTAAAAATACATTACGTAACTCTTTTCTGGCCACGCCAAGATAACCCCAATCAAATGCAGGGAAACATCGTGATTTTTAACGATTGTTAACGATAGATGACATCAATCAAGGATTTAGAGCCAAGCTGCCATGAACAAAGAGATTGAGGGGGGGGGGGGGGGGGGGGGGGGGCGTACTGTTGACAAATACACAATCATTTCCACATTGAACAAAAACGTGGTGATAATCTGAACATTTTGTAGCGTGACAACAAAACAAAACACAGTGCTTGAAAATGTTTGGTTTGTGTGTGTGTGCGCGCACAATACGGTTGAGCGATGTCTGGAAGGAAACATCGTTCCATCTTCCTGTACAGTATTCACACCCTGAGACATTGTTGTTTTACGGTTTGGATTTTAAATGGATTAAATTGAGATTGTGTCACTGGCCTACACACAATACCCCATAATGTCAAAGTGGAATTAAAAATATAAAGCTTAAAATGTTTTGAGTCAATAATTATTCAACCCCTTTGTTATGTCAAGCCTAAATAAGATCAGGCGTAAAAATGTGCTTAACAAGTCACATAAATTGCATGGACTCACTATGTAATAGTGTGACATTTTTCAATGACTACCTCAATCGCTGTACCCCACACATACAGATAAAGGTAAGGTCCCTCAGTCGAGCAGTGAATTTCAAAACACAGATTCAACCACAAAAGACCAGGGAGGTTTTCCAATGCCTCACAAGTAAGGACACCTATTGGTAGATGGGTAAAAAGAGTGAATATCCCTTTGAGCATGGTGACGTTATTACTTACACTTTGGGTGCTGTATGAATAAACCAAGTCACTACAAAGATACAGGCGTCCTTCCTAACTCAGTTGCCAGAAAGGAAGGAAACAGTTCTGGGATTTCACCATGAGGCCAATGGTGACTTTAAAAGTCACAGAGTTTAATGGCTGAGATAGGAGAAAACTGAGGATGGATCAACATTGTAGTTGCTCCACAATACTAACTTAAATGAAAGTGAAAAGGACGCCTGCACAGAAAATAAATATTCCAAAACATGCATCCTGTTTGCAATAAGGCACTAAAGTAAAATGTGCCAAAGAAATTAAATTTATGTCCTGAATACAAAGCATAATGTTTGGGGGAAAAAATCCAAGAAAACATCACTGAGTAACACTTCATATGTTCAAGCATGGTGGTGGCTGCATCATGTTATGGGTATGCTTCTCATCGGCAAGGACAAGGGAGTTTTTTGGGGGATAAAAATAAACGGAACAGAGCTAAGCAAATCCTAATGGAAAACCTGGTTCAGTCTGCTTTCCAACAGACACTGGGTGACAAATTCACCTTTTAGCAGGACAATAACCTAAAACACAAGGTCAAATATACACTGGAGTTGCTTTCCAAGATGACATTGAGTGGCCTAGATACAGTTGACTTAAATCTACACTGAACAAAAAATATAAAACGCAACATGTAAAGTGTTGGTCCGATGTTTCATGAGCTGAAATAAAAGATCCAAGAAATGTTCAATAAGCACAAAAAAGCTTATTTCTTTAAAATGTTGTGCACAAATGTGTTTGCATCCCTGTTAGTGAGCATTTCTCCTTTGCCAAGATAATCCATCCACCTGACAGGTTTGTCATATCAAGAAGCTGATTAATTCTTTAGAGTCTAAGGCGTTTGGGGAGGGTGCTAAGCTAAGCTGACATAACTCAGTAAAATCATTGTTCCGTATAGTTAACCTATGACAAGACTTGAAAATGTCTGTAGCAATGATCAATAAAAAAAACTTGACAGAACTTGAATGTGCAAATATTGTACAATGCAGGTGTGCAAAGCTCTAAGAGACTTACCCAGAAAGACTCACAGCTCTAAGAGACTTACCCAGAAAGACTCACAGCTCTAAGAGACTTACCCAGAAAGACTCACAGCTCTAAGAGACTTACCCAGAAAGACTCACAGCTCTTAGAGAGACCTACCCAGAAAGACTCACAGCTCTAAGAGACCTACCCAGAAAGACTCACCAGATGTAATCGCTGCCCATAAAAAGTGCTAACATGTATCGACTCAAGGCTGACTCAATACATTTGCAAAAATGTTTAAAATGATCTTTTCACTTTGTCATCATGGGGTAATGTGTGTAGATGGGTGAGAAAAACTCTAATACATGTTTTATTAATGCTGTAACAACTAAAATGTGGTATAAGTCCAGTGGTATGAATACTTTCTGAAGGCAATATTAAATTAAATTTAACATGAATTTATGTGAGCGTTATAATAATATTATCACAAGCCAAAAGTAAATGTGAAATGCACTCTTAACTTCACTATGACAACAATGCACTTAGACTACATCACATCGATCTGGGCTTGCTAGAAGTAGCCACTAGCCAGCCAGCAGTCATGGGCGAAGCATTGCACCCTGGGAGTTAGAATGCACTCTGGGAATCGTAGTAGGCGGTGTAAAATCCATTGTATCTCACTGGTGTGTAGACTATTGCAATATAGAAGCTTTTCTGTGAACAAAGAGATTGTAAGGAAAAACTTCCTGACAAGTTAAGACATTAAATCATTTCCACATTGGACAAACGTGGTGATAATCTGAACCTTTTGCAGCGTGGCAACAAACCAAAACATTGTGCTTGAACGTATTTGGTTTGAGAGTGTGAGAGACTGAGTGTGTGCGCAATACGGTTGGGCGGTGTCTGGAATGACACATCGTTCCATCTTCCTGTACAAACATTAGTTTTGCCCGATATACCGAAACTTCAGTACTTTTCCAACTCAGAAGTGTGTGAAATGCACTCCTAACTTGCTATGACAGCAATATACACCGAACAAAAATATAAACGCAATCAAGTGTTGATGCTGTTTCATGAGCTGAAATGGATCCCAGGAATTTCCCCGAATGCACAAAAAGCTTGTTTACATCCCTGTTGGTGAGCATTTCTCCTTTGCCAAGATAACCCATCTACCTGACAGGTGTGGCATATCAAGAAGCTGATTAAACAGCATGATCATTACACAGGTGCACCTTGTGCTGGGGACAATAAAAGGCCACTAAAATGGGCAGTTGTCTCCCACGACATAATGCCACAGATGTCTCAAGTTGAGAGAGTGTGCAATTGGTATGCTGACCGCAGGAATGTCCACCAGAGCTGTTGCCAGATAATTTTATGTTCATTTCTCTACCATAAGCCCCCTGCAACATTGTTTCAGAGAAAATAGCAGATCGTCCAACCGGCCTCACAACCGCTGACCACGTTCAACCACGCCAGCCCAGGACCTCCACATCCAGCTTCTTCATCTGCGGGATCATCAGACCAGCCACCCGTACAGCTGGTGAAACTGTCAGAAACTGTCTCCGGGAAGCTCGTCGCCCTCAGCAGGGTTTTGACCTGACTGTAATTTAGCATTGTAAGTGACTTTAGTGGGCAAATGCTCACCTTAGATGGCCACTGGCACGCTGGAGAAGTGTGCTCTTCGCAGATGAATATCGGCTTCAACTGTACGGAGTAGATGTCGTGTGGACAAGCGGTTTTCTAATGCCAACGTTATGAACAGAGTGCCCCCATGGTGGCAGTGGAGTTATGGTATGGGCAGAATTAAGCTATGGACAACGAACACAACTGCATTTTATTGATGGCAATTTGAATGCACAGAGATACCGTGACGAGATCCTGAGACCCATTGTCGTGCCATTCACCCGCCCTCCATTCGTTCTTGTTTCAGCATGAGCCCCATGTCGCAAGGATCTGTACACAATTTCTGGAAGTTGAAAATGTCCCAGTTCTTCCATGGCCTGCATACTCACCAGACATGTCACCCATTGAGCATGCTTGGGATGCTCTGGATTGACATGTACGACAGCATGTTCCAGTTTCCGCCAATATCCAGCAACTTCACACAGCAATTGAACAAGAGTGGGACAGTATTCCACAGGCCACAATCAACAGACTGATCAACTCTATGCGAAAGAGATGTGTCGCGCTGCATGAGGCAAAAAGGTGGTCACACCAGATACTGACTGGTTTTCTGATGCTTGCCCCTACAAAAAAAAAGGTATCTGTGATACACATTCGTTTTTTGACGAGGTATCGTTTCCGTATCGAGTATCGCTTCCGAATAAAGTGACCCTAAACTTGTTATTGGTATTAAAGTCAAAATTCGGATATCGTGAAAACACTAATAAACATCGCTGACATACGATTGTCCAAATACCATTGTTTTCCCCCTCTGGAGGAGCATGTGTTGTGCATGGAAGGGTCAATTGGCGGGAAGAAAGCAATATAATGGATACATTGCTAATAATTTTTCCGTATCTAGTCTAGACTGCAGAAAGATGATCAAATAGGTAGGGCTGTGATTCTCTTGTCCATAAAAATACCCGGATATCACTTAGTATTTCCTTACCTTTTAAAAATGAATATTATAGACGTATCAAGTGTAGGCTATTGTTCCTACTCCAAAGAAATGACAACATCCATCCGGACCTTTGCCACCGAGGAAATGTGTGTGACCGAACCTTCTCAAATAGGCCTAATACATGAGTATAGGATAGGCTAAAATATTCTGTCAAAACCATGAGACTTATTTTCAACGTGTTCTTCCCCCCTCCACTCACGACTCTAGGTTATTTATGTACTTATTTGGTTCACACTAATTTCTTAAAATGTTGTAACTTGTAGGCCTATATTTAGGATTTGTACAGTTTGATAGGTAAAAGGCATATCCTAATAGGCCTATTCGTTTTTAACATTTGCCATTGTTCATTTGTTTCTAAGTGTTATAAATGATCCTTTTATTTTATCTGATTGTAGCACAATTTACTTTGCCTACACTTTGGTCAAGCAGAAACATAAGGTTTGTTTAAACTTCCTATTCCATTAGTATATTTTGCAATTGTTTTGTTCTCTCTTGTTGATAAACGTAATTGCAAATTCGCCCAACCCTAGTGTACAAGTCTGTATGTGAGTGAGTGAGAGTATGGGTGTGTGGGGATTGTGTGTGTGTCTGTACAGAACTTACTCTGAGAGGCATGACCTCATTGGTGACCAGGAAGAGGAGCAGGTGGAAGTCAGACACCATGTCCAGGAATACAGTAGAGGTGCACTGGGACAGGTACGTAGCTAAACTGTGGAAATCCTGTCACACACACACACACAGGAAGGGGAAAACATGGAATATGATCAAGAATAATAACTTCCTGTGACCCCCATAGCCCAGGGACTCTTAGGATGAATTGGCAGACAATCATGCGATCAGGTCAGATCGAAACAGAGAAATAATGGCTGTTGCCAAAGTAGGTTAAAAAAGTCAGAAAAACACTTTTCGGAGCCTTCTGTATGTAGGTCATTCTTTGACCACTGAAAGAAAACAAAATACAAAACCCCACCCATGAGAACAACCAATTTAGCTGTTGTGTGTGTGTCAATGTGTACCTGTGTCTCTCCCAGGATATCTCTGTTCTCTATGGGAAAGCGTGGTGTGGAGCTGAAGGTGTACTGGGGGTCCTTGGGGAAGGTGGTGGTTATCTGGATAGAGATGGAAAGAAGGAGTGAGAAACAAAGTTAACTGACTGGAACCTCTTGTCTTGGCCCTCCCCACCTCTCCTACTGAGCCCAGTTAAAACTTCTGTCCTGGCACCACAATGGTGGAACCAGCTTCTCCCTGCAGCTAGGACAGCCGAGTCCCTCTGCTCATTTTCCGAAAACATTTGAAACCATAACTCAAAGAATATCTTAAATGAATCCCATAGCGCAGTCTGCTAGTTAGAGAGGAGTTAACTGACTGGAAGACAGTTCCATCTTGGGAGTCCCTTTGACATCAGCGAGATGTAGAACCAAGACAACAGATGTCAGTTGAATATGAACACAGAGAGGACCACGAGACGACAACAGAGAAGACCACGAGACGACAACAGAGAGGAATACAAGAGAAGTAACAAAGTGCTCTCAGCTGGTGCCAGTAAATATTTGGCGAGTCCATCTAGTTCTTTATTTTCATTGGCTCATCATTGGACAAAACAACCCCATGATAGGTTAGAGTTATGGTGACGTGGATCTTTCTGTATGGCGTGGAGCTGCCCATATTTTACAACATTGTTGTGGAAGGAGAAGGACATCTTTACAGCGTCGGGCAAAGCTTCAGTTGATCAATTTAGTTGTTCGTAAAACACACATAGCAACTAGAAATGTGAAACACTTGCTAGTTAGATGGAGAATGTAAATGAACTAATATTAATGGACAGAAGCGTATTTCAGTTGACTGGCCCTGCTATGTATCCTAAACTTTAAAACCTGCCCTACCACTCCTCATGTCATTGGTTGATTCCCTTCTTTAACCCGCATAAAAAACAGCAATGTACACACCCACATTCTTTCATACTTACATCTATGATAAGGTACTCCACAGGAAGGGGTCGGGCTAAATATGTGATGTCATTGCCAAATTTATCTTTGTCCTGTTGAGGGGGATGAAGAAAAATGACAATCAATGGAGAGAAATAGGACAGCTGTAACTGTTCAATAGTTATTTGGCATTTTATTAGGATCCCCATTAGCTGTTTGTGGTCCACACAGTACATGAAACATGACATAATACAGAACATTAATAGACAAGGACAGAACTACATACAATGGCACATCAATACATACACAAAATATCTAGGTCAAATAGGGGAGAGACGTTGTGCTGCGAGGCGTTGCTTGGTGTTTTTTGAAACCAGGTTTGCTGTTCATTTGAGCAATAGGAGACGAAAGAGAGTTCCATGGCTCTATATAATACCTACTGCATCCTTGAATTTGTTTTGGATGAGGACAGTGAAAAGACCCCTGGTGGCATGTTTGGTGGGGTAAGTGTGTGCGTGTCAGAGCTGTGTGTAAGTTGACTACGCAAACCATTTGGAATTTAACATATTGTTTCTCATAAAAATAAGTGATACAGTCAGTCTCTCAACACTTAACCAAGAGAGACTGGCATGCATAGTATTTCAATTAGCCTTCTGATTACAATGAAGAGCAAGATGTGCCGCTCTGTTCTGGGCAGCTGCAGCTTAACTAGATCTTTCCCTGCACCACTTGACCACACGACTGGTAAGACAAAACTAGAACCTGCAGGACTTGCTTTTTGAAGTGTGGTGTCAAAAAAACAGAGCATCTCTTTATCATGGACAAACCTCTCCCCATCTTTACAACTATTGAATCTACAGTACCAGTCAAAAGTTTGGACACAGCGCCTCATTCCAGGGTTTATTTTTAATATTTTCTACATTTTAGAATAATAGTGAAGACATCAAAACTATGAAATAACGCATATGGAATCAGGTAGTCACCAAAAAAAGTGTTAAATATAAAATAGATGTTGATTTGTTTGAGATTCTTCAAAGTAGTCACCCTTTGCCTTGATGACAGCTTTGCACACTCTTAGCCTTCTCTCAACCAGCTTCACCTGGAATGCATTTCGATTAACAGGTGTGCATTGTTCAAAGTTAATTAGTGGAATTTTTTTCCTTCTTAATGCATTTGAGACAATCAGTTGTCTTGTGACAAGGTAGGGGTGGTATACAGAAGATGACCCTATTTGGTAAAAGTCCATATTAAGGCAAAAACAGCTCAAATAAGCAAACAGAAACGACAGTCCATCATTACTTTAAGACATGAAGGTCAGTCAATACAGAATATTTCAAGAACTTAATATTAAGTGCAGTTGCAAAAACCATCAAGCGCAATGATGAAGCTGGCTCTCATGAAGACCGCCACAGGAAAGGAAGACCCAAAGTTACCTCTGCTGTAGAGGACAAGTTCATTAGAGTTAACTGCACCTCAGATTGCAGCCTAAATAAATCCTTCAGAGTTCAAGTAACAGACACATCAACTGTTCAGAGGAGACTGTTAAATCAGGCCGTCATGGTCAAATTTCTGCAAAGAAATCACTACTAAAGGACACCAACAAGAAGAGACTTGCTTGGGCCAAGAAACACAAGCAATGGACATTAGACCGGTGGAAATCTGTCCTTTGGTCTGATGAGTCCAAATTTGAGATTTTTGGTTCCAACCGCCGTGTCTATGTGAGATGCAGAGTAGGTGAAAGGACGATCTGTGGTTCCCACCGTGAAGCATGGAGGTGGTGTGATGGTGTGTGTGTGGGTGCTTTGTTGGTGACACGGTCTGTGATTTATTGGTTTGCGCTTAGAGGGACAATCATTTGTTTTTCAACAGGACAATGCCCCAACACAACCCCAGGCTGTGTAAGGGCTATTTGACCAAAGAGAGTGATGGAGTGCTGCATCAGATGACGTGGCCTCCACAATCACTCGACCTCAACCCAATTGAGATGGTTTGGGAAGAGTTGGACCGGAGAGTGAATGAAAAGCAGCCAACAAGCGCTCAGCATGTGGGAACTACATCAAGACTGTTGGAAAAGCATTCCTCATGAAGCTGGTTGAGAGAATGCCAAGAGTGAAAACTGTCAAGGCATAGGGTGGCTTACTCTGAAGAAACTCAAATAACATATTTTGATTGGTTAACCCTTTTTTGGTTACTACATGATTCCATGTGTTATTTCATAGTTTTGATGTCTTCACTATTATCTTACAATGTAGAAAATAGTGAAAATAAAAACCCTTGAATGAGTAGGTGTGTACAAACTTGACTGGTACTGTATATGTTTTGACCATGACAGTTTACAATCTAAAGTAACGCCAAGTAATTTAGTCCCCTCAACTTGTTCAACAGCCACAACATTCATTACCAGATTCAGCTGAGGTCTAGAACTTAGGGAATGATTTGTACCCTAATACAATACTCTTAGTTTTAGAGATGTTCAGGACCAGTTTATTACTGGCCAACCATTCCAAAACTGACTGCAACTCCTTTGTTAAGGGTTTCAGTGACTTCATTATCTGTGGTTGCTGACACGTATATGGTTGAATCAGCATACGTGGACACACAGGGTTTGTTTAATACCAGTTGCAGGTCATTGATAAAAATAGTAAAGAGTAGAGGGCCAAGAGAGCTGCCGTGCGGTACACCACACCCTACATGTTTGACATTAGAGAAGCTTCCATTAAAGAAAAGTTATATTCGATTGATAGATCTGAAGCCACAATATGCCATTGGTTGAAAAGCCATAAAACATACGTTTTCAACAGGTTATGGTCAATAATATCGAAGGCGTCACTTAAATCTAACAGTACAGCTCCCACAACCTTCTAAATATCAATTTATTTCAACCAACTCAGTCATTTGTGTCAGTGCAGTACATGTTGAGTGCCCTTCTCTATAAGCATGCTGAAAGTCTGTTGTCAATTTGTTTACAGAGAAATAGCATTGTATTTGGTCAATAACAACAAAAATCCTACAGTTTTTTAAAGAGTTTCTAAAACTGTTTGAATTATGTCTGTGAGTATAACAGAACTCATATGGCATGAAATTACAGCGAGATATTGATGGGTTTTCACTTCCTACGGCTTCCACTAGATGTCAACAGTCAATAGAACTGTGTCTGATGACTCTAATGTGAAGGGGGGCCGAAGGAGACAGGAATTAGTCACCACTGCCACGAGCTGACCATGCTTTCACCATGCGCGTTCACATGAGGAGGACCTCCGTTCCACCTCTCATCTGAAGTCAATCTAATTCTCCGGTTGGAACGTTATTCAAGATGTATGTTAACAACATTCTAAAGATTGATTTAGTACATCGTTTGACATGTTTCTACTGACTGTTACGGTACTTTTGGACATTTCGTCACGTTATAGTGGATGCGCTTTGTGACTTTGGAATTGTTTACCAAACGCGCTAACCAAAGTAGCTAATTGGACATAAATAAATGGACATTATCGAACAAATCAAGCATTTATTGTGGACCTGGGATTCCTAGGACTGCATTCTGATGAAGTTCATCAAAGGTAAGGAAATATTTATCATGTATTTTCTGGTTTCTGTTGACTCCAAAACGGCAGCTAATTTTATTATATTTCTGAGCGCCGTCTCAGATTATTGCATGGGTTGCTTTTTCCGTAAAGTTTTTATTTTTTTTAATCTGACACAGCGGTTGCATTAAGGAGAGGTATATCTATAATTCCATGTGTATAACTTGTATTACCATCTACATTTATGATGAGTATTTCTGTTGAAACGATGTGGCTATGCAAAATCACTTGATGTTTTTGGAACGCCAATGTAAACTCAGATTTTTTGTTATAAATATGAACTTTATCAAACAAAACGTGCATGTATTGTGTAACATGAAGTCCTATGAGTGTTGTCTGATGAAGATAATCAAAGGTTAGTGATTAATTTTATCTCTATTTCTGCATTTTGTGACTGCTATATTTCGCTGGAAAAATGGCTGTGCTTATTGTGGTTTGGTGGTGACCTAACATAATTGTTTGTAGTGCTTTCGCTGAAAAGCATATTTGAAATCGGACACTTTGGTGGGATTAACAACAAGATTACCTTTAAAATGATATAAGACGTGTATGTTTGAGGAATTTTAATTATGAGATTTCTGTTGTTTGAATTTGGCGCCCTGCACTTTCACTGGCTGTTGTCATATCGATCCCGGTAGCGGGATGCAGCCATAAGAAGTTAACAGGTGAATGTTTATCAATAATTAGAAGAAGCAAATTCGTCAAGTGCAGCGTCTGGAAACTCCTTATGAATCACATCAGACTAACACACATAAGAGTCACAGCAGAATCTTTTGTATGATCTCTTACATATCATTTTAGGCCAAGCCTTTGGAACATTGGCTCTCCTAGATAGATCACTGCATCTAATAGGTACAAAAATAATCTTCTTCCTCTTGAGCAGACAGTTTGATGAATGAATATTCTGGTTCCCAAGAAAATATACCTCTCTGTTTACATCACATACACTATCAAGCATTTCACACATATTATTTAGATACTGACTGTTAGCACTTGGCCTATAGTAACACCTCATAATAAAGGCTTTAGATGTGCCAAATGAACCTGCAACCACAACACTTCAATAACACTTGACATAAGATCTTCTCTAAGCATTACAGGGATTTGGCTCTGAATATATACTGAACAAAAATATAAAATGCAACATGTTAAGTGTTAGTCCCATGTTTCATGAGCTGAAATAAAAAGGGACCAAGAAATGTCCCATACGCACCAAAAGCTTATTTCGCGCAAATTTGGTTCCATCCCTGTTAGTGAGCATTTCTCCTTTGCCAAGATAATCCATCCACCTGACAGGTGTGGCATATCAAGAAGCTGATTAAACAGTAGGATCATTACACAGGTGCACTTTGTCCTGGGGACAATAAAAGGCCACTAAAATGTGCAGTTGTCTCACACGACACAATGCCACAGTTGTCTCAAGTTGAGGGAGCGTACAATTGGCATGCTGATTGCAGGAATGTCTACCAGAACTGTTGTCAGAGAATTTAACCCATTTCTCTACCATAAGCTGCCTCCGTCATTTTAGAAAATGTCAGCACGTCCAACCGGCCTCAAATGCAGACCACGTGTAACAACGCCAGCCCAGGACCTCCACATCCGGCTTTTTCACCTGCGGGATCGTCTAAGACCATCCACCCAGCAGCTGAAGGAATTGAGAAGTATTTCTGTCTGTAATAAAGCCCTTTTGTGGTTTAAAACTCATTCTGATCGGCTGGGCCTTGCTCACCAGTGGGTGGGCTTAAGCCCTCCCAGGCCCACCCATGGCTGCTCCCCTGCCCAGTCATGTGAAATCCATAGATTAGGGCATAATGAATTTATTTCAATTGACTGATTTCCTTATATGAACTGTAACTCAGTAAAAATCATTGAAATTGTTGCGTCTATATTTTAGTTTGGGATATATAGCAACACCTCCCCCATAAGTATTCCTGTCTCTTTTAAATATGTTATATCCTGGTATTGCTACTGCTGTATCAAAAGGAATGATCGAAGTAAGTCTCAGAAAAGGTTAATATATTATTGTTGTTATCTGAAGTAATTGATTTCATGAACCTTATTTCTAAGGCTACATATATTAATATGGGCTGTTTTCAGCCCTTTCCTGGGTAGCCTCAGACAGAATATGGAAAACAACAAACAAAGCAAGAGGAAAAAAATAAAAAAATAATCAGCAGTCCATTAAATCAGTTGGTGCGCGGTTGAAGCTACAAACCCATAGGTTTGGCTCCCATCCCTTCCTGGCTTTTGGGAGGGAGTGTGAAAAAAATACAAATAAAATAGCACACTGCTCTTGCTAGTATCGCTGCTCTTTATTAAGCTTTACGTTTCGGCCTCAAGGCCGAGGGTGGACAATGAGGCTGACATAGCAGATGTAAGCAATGTCCCCACGCGCTCTGGCAATTTTCATGGCCGAGAGAAGTTATTTTCTCTTCTGGCGCACATTTTCAGGATAGTCCTCGTTGAGGAAGATGCACATTCCTCTCAAGTTCTTGACGCTTTCCAGAACAGCTACCTTGTCCTTGAACCTCAGGAACTTTACCTACTATTGGCCTGGGCCTGTCACCTGCTCCACCTCAAATCTTCCTGTGATCCATCTTCAATTTCTCAGAGATCATTTCCCTCACTTTGTCCTCATGTTGGTCTCATGTTGAGATCCTGCAATTCCATCCACAACCATGTTGTTCCGCCTTCATTGTCCCTCCAGATAATCAGATTTCGCCGTCATTGTTATCATGGATTCACATACAGGATGAGAGAGGTGCTTATGCCCTAGGCAGAGAGCGGATGAGAGAGGTGCTTATGCCCTAGGCAGAGAGCGGATGAGAGAGGTGCTTATGCCCTAGGCAGAGAGGATGAGGGAGGTGCTTATGCCCTAGACCAGGGGTTGGCAATTCCAGTCCTCGAGGGCCTGATTGGTGCCACAGGTCTGCCCCAGCTCCAGCTAACACACCTGACTCCAATAATCACCAAATCATGATCTTCAGTTTAGAATGCAATTAGTTTAATCAGCTGTGTTTGCTAGGGATGGGGGGAAAGTGTGACACGAATCAGGCCCTCGAGGACTGGAGATGCCCACCCCTGATCTAGACAGAGAGATTAAGAACTTTGGGTTGCATTCATTCTGTCATTCACATATTCTTGGAAAGATGTCTTGTCACATGCACAGACTGCTGCACTGTGATGTCACCGTGTCAATTTGTAAGTCGCTCTGGATAAGAGCGTCTGCTAAATGACTTAAATGTAAATGTAAAAATGTAAATGTTAGTTCTATAAAGCAGTAATCCAATTAGGTTTACCTCAGGTCCAAGCTAACACCATTTATTCACACAGAGTTCCCTTTAGGCTAACTCAATCTACTGGATGACATTTTAAAAAGCAACATTTGTTACTGCCATTTAAGCCTAAAAAAGAAACATGAGGAGCAGTAAAATGACTGAGTGGTGAGAGATTTTAGCGACCGTCTCCTTCTGAGTTTAGTGTGTCTCAGAATGCTGTACGAGAGCTGCAGACTTCCCCCAGCTCCCGTGTTTACCAAGTAACTGTACCTTGTAGAAGACGTCTGGTACGTACTGCTCCGTGCTGGACTCTTTAGCGTAGCCCAGCTCAGGGGCGTCTCGGCAGGGCAGTAGACACTCATCTCTGACCAGGGCCATGCACTGGTTAGACACCTGGTAACCCTCAAAGTGCACCTGGTTATCAGGACCACCTGCAGGGAGAGGGAGTGAGGCACACAGTCACCCTCACAGAACATCTGGAATATCACAAGACAGTAAGTCATCATCATCATCATCATGTAAGCATGATTGATCCGTTATACAATAGTGCAGGCCCAGGATAGCCACATTATATTCATAGAATCACGGCCATGGTTGTGCTGAAATTTACACATCTCATTAGTCCATGGGACAACATTTCATTCACACCCAAGTTCACATCCCAAACTTGAAGTGAGCCGTTAGGAGAATGCAGGCTAGAGGTTTGTTCTTATTACTCGTATACATTAACAAAATGGAGTCGGTCGGTGCAAACACTCGTCACTAAAGACCCAGGTTCGAGTCCCATAGGGCGGCGCACAACTGGCCCAGCATCGTCTGGGTTAGGGTTGGCGGGGTAGGCCGTCATTGTAGAATAAGAATTTGTTCTTAACTGACTTGCCTAGTTAAATACAAAAAGTAAAAAAAATGTAAAGTATTGTAACAACATGCTGCTTTACTATCCTCAATGCAAAGTCCACCATGTACAGTTGAAGTCAGAAGTTTACATACACCTTAGCCAAATACATTTAAACTCCGTTTCACAATTCCTGACATTTAATCCAAGTAAAAATTCCCCGTCTTAGGTCAGTTAGGGTCACCACTTTATTTTAAGAATGTGAAATGTCAGAATAATAGTAGAGAGAATGATTTATTTATTTCAGCTTTCATCACATTCTCAGTGGGTAAGAAGTTTACATACACTCAATTAGTATTTGGTAGCATTGCCCTTTAAATTGTTTAACTTGGGTCAAACGTTTCGGGTAGCCTTCCACAAGCTTCCCACAATAATTTGGGTGAATTTTGGCCCATTCCTCCTGACAGAGCTGGTGTAACTGAGTCAGGTTTGTAGGCCTCCTTGCTCGCACACGCTTTTTCAGTTCTGCCCACACATTTTCTATATGATTGAGGTCAGGGCTTTGTGATGGCCACTCCAATACCTTGACTTTGTTGTTCTTAAGCCATTTTCCACAACTTTGGAAGTATGCTTGGGGTTATTGTCCATTTGGAAGACCCATTTGCGAGCAAGCTTTAACTTCCTGACTGATGTCTTGAGATGTTGCTTCAATATAGCCACACTTCTTTCCTCATGATGCCATCTATTTTGTGAAGTGCACCACTCCCTCCTACAGCAAAGCAGCCCCACAACATGATGCTGCCACCCCCATGCTTCACGATTGGGATGGTGTTCTTCAGCTTGCAAGCCTCCCCCTTTTTCCTCCAAACATAACGATGGTCATTATGGCCAAACAGTTCTATTTTTGTTTCATCAGACCAGAGGACATTTCCCCAAAAAAGTACAATCTTTGTCCCCATGTGCAGTTGCAATCGGTAGTCTGGCTTTTTTAATGGCGATTTGGATAATGGCTTCTTTCTTGCTGAGCGGCCTTTCAGGTTATGTCGATATAGGACTCGTTTTACTGTGGATATAGATACTTTTGTACCTGTTTCCTCCAGCATCTTCACAAGGTCCTTTGCTGTTGTTCTGGGATTGATTTGCACTTTTCGCCCCAAAGTACGTTCATCTCTAGGAGACAGAACGCGTCTCCTTCCCGAGCGGTATGACAGCCGCGGGGTACTATTGTCTGTCCAGATGAACGTGGTACCTTCATGCGTTTGGAAATTGCTCCCAAGGATGAACCAGACTTGTGGAGGTCTGCACATTTCTTTCCTGAGGTCTTGGCTGATTTTTTTTCTTTTTCCCCATGATGTCAAGCAAAGAGGCACTGAGTTTGAAGGTAGGCCTTGAAATACATCCACAGGTACACCTCCAATTGACTCAAATTATGTCAGTTAGCCTATCAGAAGCTCCTAAAGCTATGACATCATTTTCTGGAATTTTCCAAGCTGTTTTAAAGGCACAGTCAACTTTGTGTATGTAAACTTCTAACCCACTGAAATTGTGATAGTGAATTATAAGTGAAATAAGCTGTCTATAAACAATTGTTGGAAAAATGACTTGTGTTATCCACAAAGTAGATGTCCTAACCGACTTGCCAAAACTATAGTTTGCTAACAAAAAATTTGTGGAGTGGTTGAAAAACGAGTTTTAATGACCTAAGTGTATGTAAACTTCCGACTTCAACTGTACCTAGTGCTTTAGAGTGAGTCAGACAACTAGGACACATCTACACCTGCTTCTGGTCTGGTAGGATTCTGTTGTAGAAGTCATTAGATGGCCTTGTTAGGTCCGTGTACCTGTGGCCACCACAGTGATAAACTTGGACCCAAAGTGTCCGTCGGGTGAGAGTCTGCAGGGGTTACACTGTTGGTTCTGGAAGTGTCCAGCCGTGATGCACTCCTCCGCACTTAGGAAGTACGAGTCCTTGTTCCTGGTGTATTTGACCGTGCCTATCCTGGTGTCCTCAGAGAGAAGGTCAGTGAAGATCCACCCCACCTTCAGTAGAGACCACATAGGGAAAACGATGGTCAGCAAAGTCAGGCTCACCACAGCTCATCAAACTCCACATTGTTGGACTAAGAATATATATTATACTTTTGTCGAGTAACCTACATTCATAACGTAATTCTCTGGTGTGGACAGCTATAGTAACAGTGCATTCAGGAAGTATTTAGACCCCTTGACTTTACCCCCATTTTGTTACAACCTTATTCTAAACTTGATTTAAAAAATTGTCCCGCCCCCCCCCCCTCCCCCCCTCAATCTACAGACAATACTCCATAACGACATATAAAATACAAAACAGAAATATTACATTTACATAAGTATTCAGACCCTTTACTCAGTACTTTGTTGAAGCACCTTTGGTAAGTACAGCCTCGAGTCTTCTTGGGTATGACACTAAAAGCTTGGCACGCCTGTACTTGGGGAGTTTCTCCCATTCTTTGCAGATCCTCTCAAGCTCTGTCAGGTTGGATGTGGAGCGTCTCTCCAGAGATGTTCGATCGGGTTGAAGTCCGGGCTCTGGCAGGGCCACTCAAGGACATTCAGAGACTTGTCCAAGGCCACTCCTGCGTTGTCTTGGCTGTGTGCTTAGTGTCGTTGTCCTGCTGGAAGGTGAACCTTCGCCCTAGTCTGAGGTCCTGCCCTGGAGCAGGTTTTCATCAAGGATCTCTGTACTTTGCTCGGTTCATCTTTTCCTCAATCCTGACTAGTCTCCCAGTCCCTGAAAAACATGCCCACAGCATGATGCTGCCACCACCACGCTTCACCGTAGGGATGTTGCCAGGTTTCCTTCCTCTATCTGGCCACTACCATAAAGTCCTGATTGGTGGAGTGCTGCAGAGATGGTTGCCCTTCTGGAAGGTTCTCCCATCTCTACAAACTCCGGAGCTATGTCAGTGACAATCGGGTTCTTGGTCACCTCCCTGACCAAGGTCCTTCTCTCACGATTGCTCAGTTTGGCCAGGCAGCTGTGTTATTGCGGAACTTCAATGCTGCAGAAATGTTATGGTAACCTTCCCCAGATCTGTGTCTCGACAGAATCCTGTCTCGGAGCTCTACGGACAACTCCTAAGACCACATGGCTTGGTTTTTGCTCTGGCATGCATCCAATCAAGTTGTAGAAACATCAAGGATGATCAATGGAAACAGGATGCACCGGAACTCAATTTTGACTCTCATAGAAAGGAGTCTGAATACTTATGTAAATAAGCTTTTACGGTTTTTCATTTTTAATAAATTAACAAACATTTCTAGAAACCTGTTTTTGCTTTGTCATTATGGGGGTATTGTGTATAGATTGATGAGGGAATAATGTTTTATCCCTTTTAGAATAACAAAATATATAAAATAACATGAAAAAGGGAAAGGGTCTGAAAACGTTCCGAATGCACTGTATGGACAGCAGCAAGAACACCGATTGGGTTTCTTTCTTAAAATCCATGATGGTTGCGTAAACTTTCTACACATTACATTCACTATGGCCTGAGGGCATATGGAAGCGGTTTAAAACCACTATCCTGTAAAGACTGAGGAATCTAGGGAATGCCCCATATTGATTAGTGCCTCAGTTGTCTATAATGATGGGCCAGTCAGACTGGACAGTAGCTGTCCTTAAATCAAATTTTATTTGTCACAGACATGGTTAGCATATGTTAATGCCAGTGTAGCGAAATGCTTGTGCTTCTGGTGACGACAGTGCAGTAATATCTAACAATTTCCCAACTACCTAATACACACAAATCTAAAGGGGTGGATGAGAATATGTACATATAAATATATTGATGAGTGATGGCCGAGTGGCATAGGTAAGGCGCAATAGATGGTATAAAATACAGTAAATACATATGAGTAATGTAAGATATGTACACATTATTAAAGTGGCATTTTTTAAAGTGACTAGTGATCCATTTGTTAAAGTGGCCAGTGACTGGGTATCCATGTAGGCAGCAGCCTCCGAGTTGGTGATTGTTGTTTAGCAGTCTGATGGCCTTGAGATAGATGTTCTCCTGCACCTGTTGCCCCTGAGTGAGGTGGGGTACGACCCAGATGTTCTCCTGCACCTGTTCCCCTGAGTGAGGTGGGGTACGACCCAGATGTTCTCCTGCACCTGTTCCCCTGAGTGAGGTGGGGTACGACCCAGATGTTCTCCTGCACCTGTTCCCCGAGTGACGGGGACACAACCCAGATGTTCTCCTGTACCTGTTCCCCGAGTGACGAGGGGTACGACCCAGATGTTCTCCTACACCTGTTCCCCCTGAGTGACTGGGGGGTACGACCCAGATGTTCTCCTACACCTGTACCCCCTGAGTGACGGGGAGACGACCCAGACGTTCTTCTATACCTGTTCCCCGTGAGTGACGGGGGAGACGACCCAGATGTTCTTCTATACCTGTTCCCCGTGAGTGAAGTGGGTACGACCCAGATGAAGGGTTGTACATGGAAAAGGATACTACCCCTCCAATGCTGTGATAAATACAAATGTGGCACTAAGTCAGCTGGACACATATTGAAGAGCACAATAGTTTAGAGATATGGAGGGTACTAGGCAATTTCAAAAACTGGATCAGGGAAAGGATATGGGAAGAAATAAAGTCCATAGTTGTTGCTAGTGGTGTCGTCTAACCTTGCGCAGGCCCAGTTTGGCTGCGATCTCCTCCACGGCTGCAGCTTTAGGGTCCTCTACCAGCTCAATACTGTTCTGGGTGGCGATCTGATGGACGGAGGAATTCACAAGAGCTCAAATTCAACCAACTAAATAAAACACATCTAGCTTAAAGTTGTTTCCAATAGCCTTAGAATGAATGAATATATATCACACACACGTTCAAAAGTGTGGGGTCAATTAAAAATGAGCTTTTCTTTCAAAAACAAGGACATTTTTGTCCATTTAAAATAACATCAAATTGATCAGAAATACAGTGTAGACATTGTTAATGTTGTAAATGACTATTGTAGCTGGAAACGGCTGATTTTTTAAAATGGAATATCTACATAGGCGTACAGAGGCCCATTATCAGCAACCATCACTCCTGTGTTCCAATGTCACGTTGTGTTAAGACTTTTAAAATTATACACTTGGATTAGCTAACTGATCATTAGAAAACCCTTTTGCAATTATGTTAGCACAACTGAAAACTGTTGTCCTGATTAAAGAAACAATACAACTGGCAATCTTTAGACTAGTTAAGTATCTAGAGAATCAGCAATTGTGGGTTCGATTACAGGCTCAAAATGGCCAGAAGCAAAGACCTTTCTTCTTAAAAGGCTATTCCATGCGAGAAATTGCCAAGAAACTGAAGATCTCATACAACGCTGTGTACTACTCCCTTCACAGAACAGCGCAAACTGGCTCTAACCAGAATAGAAAGAGTGGGAGACCCTGGTGCACAACTGAGCAAGAGGACAAGTACATTAGAGTGTCTAGTTTGAGAAACAGACGCCTCACAAGTCCTCAACCGGCAGCTTCATTAAATAGTACCCGCAAAACACCAATCTCAACATCAACAGTGAAGAGGAGACTCCGGGATGCTGGCCTTCTAGGCAGAGTTCCTCTGTCCAGTGTCTGTACTTTTGCCCATCTTAATCTTTTATTTTTATTGGCCAGTCTGAGATATGGCTTTTTCATTGCAATTCCGTCATAACCCCACCATAGGAGCACACTGTTCACAACTTTGACCGCTCGCCCACACAACGCCATACACGTGGTCAGCGGTTGTGAGGTCGATTGGACGAACTGCCGTTTTCTCTAAAACAATGTTGCAGGGGGCTTATGGTAGAAAAATTAATTTAATTATCTGGCAACAGTTCTGGTGGACATTCCTGCAGTAATCATGCCAATTGCACACTCCCCCAAACCTTCAGACATCTGTGGCATTGTGTTGTGTGACAAAACTGCACATTTTAGTGGCCTTTTATTGTACCCAGCACAAGGTGCACCTGTGTAATGATAATGCTGTTTAATCAGCTTTTTGATATGCCACACCTGTCAGGTGGATGTATTCTCTTGGCAAAGGAGAAATGCTCACTAACAGGGATGTAAACACATTTGTGCACAACATTTGAGACAATGAAGCTTTTTGTGTGTATGGAACATTTCTGGAATCTTTTATTTCAGCTCATGAAACATGGAACCAACAGTTTTACATGTTGCGTTTTGTATTTTTGTTCAGTATAGATACAATGATCTGATTACTTAAGTCTGTTATAAATACTGCTCCTGCAACAGCAGCACTTTGTCAATACCCATTGAAAATGAACCTACTGCCATCCTGTGGCTAATTAATCTTACTACATTTACAAATCACTAACAAACCATTGGACTGACTTCAGAGCGCAGAACACTCACCTGCGGGGGTTCGTAGATGGCAGCGACCTCAGCTCTGATGGCCAGAGGGATGTCTTTGTGCTCCGTGTACCTGCCGTACAGGTAGCCCATCCTCTGGCTGCCCGTCTTCCTCCAGAAGTCCAGGAAACGGTCTGCAATGGTGTGGTTCTCAAACATGATGTTGTCTATATGCCTGTATTTCTGTTGGCAGGGATGAGGGCAGGTTATTAAAATCAACATCTCCACAAGGAATGAGTAGAGGTTGAGAAACCTCTTGAGGTGCATTTCAATAGGTTACAGTGGATTCCTCTCCTCGTGTCCTTTTCTAAATCTGAACTGATGTGACAGAAGTGGACAGGTGAAAAAGTGAAAACAAAGCCTTGTAATGCACCAATCCACCATATTTCCTTGTTATCACCCATCCTGTGAGACGCCATGTCTAAATGAAGCCAAGAAGACAAGGAGCTACTCTAGAAAAGGGTGTGCCAAACTCGGTCCTACCCCACCCCCCTCTCTAGGTGCACATTTTGTTTTTTGCCCTAGCACTACACAGATCATTCAAATAATCAAAGCTCGATGAGTTGGTTATTTTAAAATCAGCTGTGTAGTGCTAGTGCAAAACAAATAAAACATTTAACATGCGCCCGGGGGGGGGGGGCAGGACCGAGTTTGGGACACAATGCTTTAGACTTCCCGAGATGGACCCTTGGCAGTAAAGAGGAGTATTGAGATGGACCCTTGGCAGTAAAGAGGAGTATTGAGATGGACCCTTGGCAGTAAAGAGGAGTATTGAGATGGACCCTTGGCAGTAAAGTGGAGTATTGAGATGGACCCTTGGCAGTAAAGTGGAGTATTGAGATGGACCCTTGGCAGTAAAGTGGAGTATTGAGATGGACCCTTGGCAGTAAAGTGGAGAGAGTTATAGGGTGTACTTGTCTATTGAGGGTGATGGCGCTTGGCTGGCACTTGGTGCAGATCCCCTCTGGCCAGGGAGGGTGGCCCTCGCAGCCCGACTTGATCTTACAGCTGATGTTCTCCAGGGCCACAAACTTCCCTCTGTAGAGGAAAATAAGATTTGAATAAAGACAAAGAGCTTGTGGATGTGGCCAATCCTCCTGCTAGAGAAGAGCAGAGTACACAGAGTGTATATTCTTTTGATGTTGTCATGACAAACATGTTGCCAAGACAATACAAACAGATCTGGAACCAGGCTACAGAAGGTCTGGTGCCACTCACTTATCAGCGCCTCCTGTCAGCTTGCGGATGTAGGCATGGAATGACATGTGTTTGACAGGTGGCTCTAGATGACTCAGGTACTCTTCGTCAAAAGGCTGGAAGATAGAAAATAATAAAAATTCACAGCAAAGTTGACACGTAAAACAAATTTAAAGCAAAACAGTCAATTGTTGGACGAATGGAGGAGGAAAGAGCACTTACCTCTAGGGGCACACAGTGCACGCACTTTCCCATCGATCCATGTCGACACCTGAAACAAGAACTGAATCAATACACTGACACAATTGAGTGGCTTAATACAATTACATAACTAGCTGGCAACAGTCTCTCTTATGCCTGTGGATCTGTTCCTATAGATTATGTATTTAATATCTTACAGCTGTGGATCTCTGCTCCTATAGATCTTTATGTATATAAATATCTTACAGCTGTGGGATCGATGCTCCTATAGATCTTTATGTATATAAATATCTTACAGCTGTGGATCTCTGCTCCTATAGATCTTTATGTATATAAATATCTTACAGCTGTAGGATCGATGCTCCTATAGATCTTTATGTATATAAATATCTTACAGCTGTGGATCTCTGCTCCTATAGATCTTTATGTATATAAATATCTTACAGCTGTGGATCTCTGCTCCTATAGATCTTTATGTATATAAATATCTTACAGCTGTAGGATCGATGCTCCTGTTATGGGTGTGAACGTTATGGGTGTGAACGTGGGTGTGAACATTTAAACTAAATTCATTCCTTAACATTAAGTAAAAAATGTATCTCCACAAAATTCAAATCACAATGCAGTTATGAATAACAAAACATCTGCAGATCATTAACATAAGAGAAAACCTTGAACAAATAACCCATCGCAGCCTTGCTAACGTTACAGCATAGCATGGCCGTCACCGCGGCCATGCTAACGTTACAGCACAGTCACCGCGGCCATGCTAACGTTACAGCACAGTCACCGCGGCCTTGCTAACGTTACAGCACAGTCACCGCGGCCTTGCTAACGTTACAGCACAGTCACCGCGGCCATGCTAACGTTACAGCACAGTCACCGCGGCCTTGCTAACGTTACAGCACAGTCACCGCGGCCTTGCTAACGTTACAGCACAGTCACCGCGGCCTTGCTAACGTTACAGCACAGTCACCGCGGCCATGCTAACGTTACAGCACAGTCACCGCAGCCATGCTAACGTTACAGCACAGCCACCGCGGCCTTGCTAAAGGTTACAGCACAGTCACCTCGGCTACATCTGCATTGCTTGCTCTTTGGGGTTTTAGACTGGGTTTCCGTATAAGCACTTCGTAACAACTGCTGGTGTAAAGAGCTTTATAAATACATTTGATTAATTAATTGATGCATCTTCACATTTTTGTCCACGGATATAAAGCGCAGTGTACGTCATCACTAACACCCGACTACAGAAATGATTGCAGTTGATATGCAGGCATTGTCAATGGCCTAGCTAATTTTCCCCCAACATCAGACACCCCCTAACGTCGGGCACTCTAGCGGTTGGAGGATTAACTCACCTCAACATTTAAAAGTGGACTGGAAAATAACGGTACGTTTTGCGATTAAAGACAACCTTCTAGCTAGCTGCCCACCTATTTTCATTGCAGTTTATGTAACGTAAGTTAGGTTGAGAGTTAACAACAAAAAAAATACATACATACATTATATATATATATATATATATATGTATGTATTTTTATTTTTTTTGTTAACTCATATATATATATATATATACACACACACACAAGTTTGGGGTCCATTAAAACATCAAATTGATCATAAATACAGTGTAGACATTGTTAATGTTGTAAATGACTATTGTAGCTGGAAACGGATTTTTTTAATGGATTATCTACATAGGCGTACAGAGGCCCACTATCAGCAACCATCACTCCTGTGTTCCAATGGCACATTGTGCTAGCTAATCAAAGTTCATAATTTTAAAAGGCTAGTTGATCATTAGAAAACCCCTTTGCAATTATGTTAGTACAGCTGAAAACTGTTGTCCTCATTCAAGAAGCAATACAACTGTCCTTATTTAGACTAATTGAGTATTTGTAACATCAGCATTTGTGGGTTTGATTACAGGCTCAAAATGGCCAGAAACAAAGAACTTAGAAAATGGCTCTAACCAGAATAGAAAGAGTGGGAGGCCCCGGTGCACAACTGAGCAAGAGTGCAAGTACATTGGAGTGTCTAGTTTGAGAAACAGACACCTCACAAGTCCTCAACTGGCAGCTTCATTAAATAGTACCCTGCAAAACACCAGTCTCAACGTCAACAGTGAAGAGGTGACTCCAGGATGCTGGCTTTCTGGGCAGAGTTGCAAAGAAAAAGCCATCTCAGACTGGCCAATAAAAAGAAAAGATTAAGATGGGCAAAAGTACAGACACTGGACAGAGGAACTCTGGCTATAAGGCCAGCATCCCAGAGTCGCCTCTTCACTGTTGACGTTGACTGGACAGAGGAACTCTGGCTATAAGGCCAGCATCCCAGAGTCGCCTCTTCACTGTTGACGTTGAGACTGGACAGAGGAACTCTGGCTATAAGGCCAGCATCCCAGAGTCGCCTCTTCACTGTTGACGTTGAGACTGGACAGAGGAACTCTGGCTATAAGGCCAGCATCCCAGAGTCGCCTCTTCACTGTTGACGTTGAGACTGGACAGAGGAACTCTGGCTATAAGGCCAGCATCCCAGAGTCGCCTCTTCACTGTTGACGTTGAGACTGGACAGAGGAACTCTGGCTATAAGGCCAGCATCCCAGAGTCGCCTCTTCACTGTTGACGTTGAGACTGGACAGAGGAACTCTGGCTATAAGGCCAGCATCCCAGAGTCGCCTCTTCACTGTTGACGTTGAGACTGGACAGAGGAACTCTGGCTATAAGGCCAGCATCCCAGAGTCGCCTCTTCACTGTTGACGTTGAGACTGGCGAGATCTATATTGACATCAAGTGTTTAAAAAGCATGTCAACTAAAATCCCTCTGCTTTTATCTTCTCCCACTACCATATTTGGTAATGAGTGGAAACGCCAGGCGGATACTTCACATTTATACAGCCGGTGAAATATCTGTCTCATTGTTCTAGCTGTGCCTACAGTTAACAGCATTAGACCTCTCAAATGCTTCCCTTTTTAACCAGTAAGCCTAAAATCCCAGATTTGGTGTGTTTTCTTTGTCCCTGTTTGATTAGTGAGCTTAAAAATAGATGGGCAGTCTTTTGTTAAAACATGAAGCCAAAGTAGGCCCCTAGGCGAATGAATAAGCAACTTGCCTTCTTCAAAACAATGTTATTGCTGCATATTTCAGTCTGGAACCTGGGGGAGTGTAACCTAATCTATTACTCCAAAACTGCAACTTGTGGTTGGAACACACTGTGTGTTCTCTACTTTAACCAACCAGTCCATTTTGAATGTGTGATCAAGCGGACTTTATTTGGCAAGGAATGTAGCTCTTCTACAGATTCTGTTAGTGTATCCCATCAGTCATTTCTGTAGGCCTAATGGGAGCTTGGATGTGTGTAGAAAGAGCGTCAGATTGAAGAGGAGTGAGAGACACGTAACGGAGGGAAAAGGAAAAATGTAAGGAGAATAACTGATCACATGGTTAGGTATCTTTTTTTGTTTTGAGTCCCTAAACCGCAATACACAAGTAACACTTGAGTCCAATGTGAATTAACAGTCGTCTTCGGGACAAAAATGTCACTCGCGCAAAGCAGATTCCAGATGCCTAATGCTACTATATATGACTGTGGTAGGCTTGGGCGAAATACCGCTTATACCGGGGCATTTTGAAATACCGACAGCCACTACTTTTAACTATAAGTATACCTAAATTATATCCAGCTCATGATAAGTGGCTAGATGTCAAGATCAAGATCTTCTTGGTTACAGCAGAGACCCCTATCCTGGATTTTTAAATTCCGGTTGCTTAAAATAGTTTTGTGCGTCAAATTGCACCTGCTATATTTTATATTCTTCAAAGTAGCCACCCTTGGCATTGACAGCTTTGCACACTCTTGGCATTCTCTTAACCAACTTCACCAGGAATGCTTTTCCAAAAGTCTTGAAGGAGTTCCCACAACAAGCAGCCACTTGTTGGCTGCTTTTCCTTCACTATGCGGTCCATAACATCCCAAACCATCTCAATTGGGTTGAGGTTGGATGACTGTGGAGGCCAGGTCATCTGATGCAGCACTCCATCACTCTCCTTCTTGGTCAAATAGCCCTTACACAGCCTGGAGTTATTTTGGGTCATTGTCCTGTTGAAAAACAAATGATAGCGCAAACCAGATGGAATGGAGTATCGCTGCAGAATGCTGTGGTATCCATGCTGGTTAAGTGTGACCTTGAATTCTAAATAAAAGCAAAGCCCCCCCCCCCCCCCCCCCCCCCCCCCACACAATCACTCCGCCTCCTCCATGCTTCACGGTGGGAACCACACATGCACAGTTCCACGGCAGTTGGAACCAAAAATATCAAATTTGGACTCATCAGACCAAAAGGACAGATTTCCACCGGTCTATTGTCCATTGGTCGTGTTTCTTGGCCCAAGCAAGTCTCCTTATTGGTGTCCTTTAGTGGTGTCTTTGCAGCAATTCAACCATGATGGCCTGATTCACACACTCCTCTGAACAGTTGATGTTGAGATGTGTCTGTTACTTGAACTCTGAAGCATTTATTTGGCCTGCAATTTCTGAGGCTGGTAACTCTAATGAACTGACCCTTTGCAGCAGAGTTAACTCTGGGCAACCCTTATGAGAGCCAGTGTCATCATAACGCTTGATGTGATGGTTTTTGCAACTGCACTTGAAGAAACTTTCAAAGTTCTTGACGTTTTCCGGATTGACTGACCTTCATGTTTTAAAGTAATGATGGACTGTTCTTGCCATAATATGGAGACTTGGTCTTTTACCAAATAGGGCCATCTTCTGTATACCACCCCTACCGTGTCACAACACAACCGATTAGCTCATAACGCATTATTAAGGAAAGAAATTCCACAAATTAACAAGGGACACCTGTTAATTGAAATGCATTCCAGGTGACTACCTCATGAAGCTGGTTGAGAGAATACCAAAGTATCCAAAGCTGTCATCAAGGCAAAGGGTGGCAACTTTGAAGAATCTCAAATATATTTTGATTTGTTTAACACTTTTTGGTTACTACATGATTCCATATGTGTTATTTCATAGTTGTGACGTCTTCACTATAATTCTACAATGTAGAAAATATTAAAAATAAAGAAAAACCCTGGAATGAGTAGGTGTGTTCAAACTTGTGACTGGTATTGTATATAAATCTTACAGCTGTGGATCACTGTTCCTCTAGATCTTTACTTAAATACAACATACAGGAAGTATATAAAGCTCTTACAGCTGTGGATCTTTATTCCTGTAGATCTTTCCCTCCTGCTTGGCCAGGTACTGGTCGATCTCGTCCTCGGAGATGTGGGGCGCCGAGTGGGAGCGTGACATCATGGACGATGAAGAAGAGGACGAATGGGAGGTAGAGGGTAGTGATGACGAGTGAGGCGTGGCCACGTCCATGGTCTCTCCTGCCGGTCCCGGGGAGCCCGAGGGGTACAGGTAGAGCATGTCTCCATGTCTAGAGGGAGGGAAGAATTAGACATTAAATTCACCCACACACAATGAGCATAATGACAATCCAAGGTAAAATGTTGAAGTGACGATATTGATGACAACATGTGTAGCTAGCTAAATGGAGCAGTCTAACGACTAGTGATCCATGTAATAGGTCTAATAGTAACAACTCAATGTTGCTCCTAACTCACTTGATCTTCAGCAGGCTGAGGGTCTTATTCTGGGACTGGATCTCGTCAGTTTTGTTACGGTTCAGGAAGATGGTGAAGCCGTTGGAGGGGAAGCCAAACTCTTTGCCCACCTGACAGTAGAAACAGAGTAATGACGATTAGTCATGTCTCGCTTGCCAGACTCATGGCACGGCTGTGGGAAGAGACTAGGTAAAGAGACTAGATAACAATGAGCTTTAGTTGAGGGTTAAGTAGGGCCACTTGTCTCCTGGAGCATGGTACATCATGACTGTAGTATAAAGTAAAGTGTCTAATTGTCTATTAAAAGCCCATGAAATAAGAAAAAAAGGGAAAACAAAGATTGCAAGAAATCTGGTTGTGAAGATCGCTCATGTCTCGCTAATCCTTCTATCATCTGTGTGTTTAACAAAGAGTGTTCACTCCACTTATTTTAACTACCCATTAAACTGTCAAAGTGGATTACCAAACAACAGGCTGACAGAGATGAAAGTAAGACTGTCAGAGTTGCCTGGTCTACGGTCATTATCGCAGAGACATCCAAGATCTAATGAGTTCTCTGAGCACTTCCGCCGAGCCTAAGTGAGCTTTCTTGCATTTAATCAAATCCATAATGCTTTAGTGGTGCAAAGAAAGTCAACTCTGTTGTACTGTAGGTCACATCTCACCAACAAAGGATAAGTCATAATTCCAAGAGATCAGCAGGTAAAACATTAATGACTGAGGATGTCCATGTTGTCAAACTGGAAGGTTAAAGCAAAGGTGTCACTAAGCAGGTTTCAATCCAACTTTATTTGAGTAAAGTACACACACATGCGTATGTGGACACTTCAAAATGAGTGGTTCAGCTATTTCAGCCCCACACATCGCCATAGACAAACATTGGCAGTAGAATGGCCTTAGAGAAGTGCTCAGTGAATTGGTGGAGGAATCCTGGTCTGGGGCTGTTTTCCATGGTTCAGGCTAGGCCCCTTAGTTCTAGCGAAGGGAAATCTTAATGCTACAGCATACAATGACATTCTAAACGATTCTGTGCTTCCAACTTTGTGGCAACAGTTTGTGGCAATTCCACAAATTAACTTTTAAGAAGGCACACTGGTTAATTGAAATGCATTCCAGGTGACTACCTCATGAAGCTGGTTAAGAGAATGCCAAGCGTGTACATATCTGTCAAGGCAAAGGGTGGCTACTTTGAAGAATCTCAAATATATTTTGATTTGTTTAACCCTTTTTTGGTTAATACATGATTCCATATGTGTTAATTCATAGTTTTGACGTCTTCACTATTATTATACAATGTAGAAAATAGTAAAAATAAAGAAAAACCCTTTAATGAGTAGGTGTGTCAACTTTTGACCGGTTGTGTGCGTGTGTGTATATATATACACACACATTTCCTGATCTTTCTTATACATCTCTCAGATGTAGAGGACAGACACTTCAGAACCAACTTCCTTTAGATTTGTTTGGGGGGGGGGGGGGGGGGCTATCTGTTGTTCCATGTAGTGAATATGTTATTCAATGCACTAATAGCAGAAAAGCCCCCCCCCAAAAAAAAATATCTGAAAAATATCAAACAAAAGATACCTCGAGTGGTCTTAAAATTCTAAATCAAATAGCAAAATGATCCTTGGTATAACCTTCTCAAACAATTTCATATAGCTTCCTAGACCCACGCCCTCCCCACCCAGCTTAGACTCTTATGGGTTAATGAATGCCTCTGAGCTCTTCATGCAACTCTCCATTTCCATCTCTCCCCATCACTGACTGAGTGACTGTACATCTGAGGACAGGGAATAAAAAAAATACCCTCATTGATCTGCCACACATTTATTTTTTAAACTCAAGACATGCATTTTTAATAGGGAACTGCCGCAGGCAACCCTTCTCCACGGTGACCGAACAGCCGGCCACTCCTGATTCAGCCATTGATGTGGAAACTTGACTCCCACTTAAGATTTCCTACCCAATACTGTCTCGCAGTCGCTGAGGTCCATTTGTGCCCAAGGCGTTGCCCATATTTCACTGTCATTATCTAAATGCTGCTAAGCCACAGTTAGACATTCATATCCATTTCATCCAAACACAATCTGGCTAGATGAAGAGGATTTGGAATGGAAAACCCTTACTGGAAGGTAGCTAGGTACTCACAAGGGGTTTTATCCTGGCAGGATAGCAAGCAGCTGCTGTGGTGAATCTATTGATAGCACGCTGTTTAAAAACATTGCATTGCACACCATTCTCTCTCCACATAACTCACAGCTTTCCCTACACACACACAGGGCTCTGCTGAGCCATGCATCGGATCCATCAACAGTGGATCCCATTAACTGCACAGGCAAGGGGGGGGGGGGGTAAACACTGCAGAAACACCTTCGCTTTCCTGCAGAGCTGCCTGCTTCATACATAAATTAACAGAGGTTGAGCACAGGCTAGGCACAGGGAGATAAAGATTTATAAAATGTCCACCTTCTGATGCTAGCTGCCCAATAGCACAGTTGGAAAGAATGTGCTATGAATATGACAACAGAATGACAGAAAGAACTACAAGTTTCCCATGTGTTTGTGGGAAGTATTGTTTGCTGTACTCGGCCCAACCATATAGCCTAGAGTACCACTGAGAGTACATGTTTGTCTTCATATCATGCATCCATACTTTAATACCTTATTGAGGAAAGCGGCTGCTGTCTCCTTCTTGGTGGCAGGGATCTTCTTCATCCCGTTCGGGGACTGAACCCTGATGATCTGCAAATTAGGAAAAACATTACATTCTCCACACCATAATATAGTATGTTGTTTCCTTGAATTTAGATTGCTTTGCCAAACCAAATACATCCATTGGGGAAACCATATTGGTCATGACTCATTAGCAAATTTGATGAACCATGAGCTGGTTAACTGCAACCCACTGAAAACTTAACACTGCTGTAGCTAGTTAGATTGTTCTGCTAGAGTCTCTTTCAGTGTCAGGACCATGACAGTGCATAAATGTGGGTGGAGGGTCGTTGACACCATTGTCGTTCATCTTTATCATGACACATAGGGTCATAATTCACAAGCAATAACGTGGTTGTGATATTAAATTAACAGTAGCTAGTTTAGTTAGGAAATGTAAATGACATGAGCAGCTGATATCATGCCATGGGCCGGCTAAAATACCAGTGACTGATTTTCAGGCCATTGGCTAACTTAGTTCGATTGTTTTACCTCGAATGAGCAAAGATAACAACACTAGCTAAAGTTAGCTAGCCGATATTGTGGCTAACTAATGTTTGCTAGTCAATTTTTCTGCCACAAGTTGAATACAAGTTATGAACACTGACTAGCTTTTATTTTTCTAAAGTTAGTTAACTGTTGCTTGTTTCTTGCAAAAAAACTAGAGGCCAAGGTTATGTTGATAAAACCAGTTCGCTTGCTAACCACAGGTACTGTATGTAGCTAACTAGCTAGTTAACAAAGTCAACAATGTCCCCTTTCTCAAAGTGAACGTCCACGCATTTTTTAAATCCAATAACGTTACAAAGATAACGTTAAGTTAACAATATACTATGTACTTGATTATTAAATAAGATAGTTTAACTATAACGACCGTACATACGGACACATTTTAATTCAAACATTTCTGACCAGCTAAGCTTGCTAACAGTGAGTTAGCAGTTATCTAGGCCTTGTCATTCTAGTACTGATGCTAGCAAGTGGCTAAATCTGCTGCCTCATCACTCCGATAATCAGACTTCGGTAACGTTAGCTAGCGAAGTTAGCTACCTAGCCGGCTAATAATCCACAATATTTTGTCAATAACTACAATGTGTTGTCACACTTACAATATTTTCTGCCATGATGTTCGGGTTTGTGCTCCCGATGTATTTCGCTGTGCAACAAAATAGAACAATGTCAGAGATTAAAAATTGACTGACTGGACAGTCAACGAAACTCCACTCCACAATTCAAACACTGGGCGTTACACGCTAACAAGTCCGTACCCTAGTGTCCCTCCTCAGCAATTGCCCGAGTGAAACAATCAATATAAAATAATTCCGCCACTTTATTTTACCAGGTTATTACGCCCTCGATAAAGTAACCACATTTAATTGAAATTAAGGGAAACAAAAAATACCAGTCATTTGTTGGCTGTTGACGAGCCCTACACTTTTTGTAGGAGCCATTTCGGTCTGCTTTACTGTGCTCGTTAGAGAAAAGAGGAAGCGTGAAAGGGATGTCACTACTGACAAAAAGTCATAATTTTGGCTAAAACCCGCCTATTTCTACAATGTATCTTTTTAAAATCAGATTTTAAATCTAACCCTGAACTTTAACGTAATCACACTGCTAACATTATGTCAAATGAAATGTTATTGGTCACATACACGTTTAGCAGATGTTGTTGCGAAATGCTTGTGTTTCTCGCTCCAACAGTGCAGCAATATCTAACAAGTAATATCTAACACTTTCACAACAATACACACAAATTGAAAGTAAATGAATGGAGTTAAGAATATATCAATATTTGGACAAGCAATGTCAGCGCGGCATAGACTAAAAATAAAGTAGAATAGAATATAATACAGTATATACATGAGATGAGTAGTGCAAAGTATGTAAACATTATTAAAGTGACTAGTGATCCAATAATTAAAGTGGCCAGTGATTTCAAGTCTATGTATATAGGGCAGCAGCCTCTAAGGTGCTAGTGATGGCTATTTAACAGTCTGATGGCCTTGAAATAGAAGCTGTTTTTCAGTCTCTCTGTCCCAGCTTCGATGCACCTGTACTGACCTCGCCTTCTGGATGATTTTTCTTTTATTTAACTAGGCAAGTCAGTTAAGAATAAATTCTTATTTACAATGATGGCCTACCCCGGCCAAACCTGGATGACGCTGGGCCAATAGTGTGCTGCCCTGTGGGACTCCCAATCACGGCCGGATGTGATGCAGCCTGGATTCGAACCAGGTACTGCAGTGACGCCTCTTGCACTAATATGATAGCAGGGTGAACAGGCAGTGGCTCGGGTGGTTGTTGTCAGAAGAGGACTGGCCACCCCTCATAGTCTGGTTCCTCTCTAGGTTTCTTCCTAGGTTCTGACCTTTCTAGGGAGATTTTCCTAGCCACCATGCTTCTACACCTGCATTGCTTGCTGTTTGAGGTTTTAGGTTGGGTTTCTGTACAGCACTTTGAGATATCAGCTGATGTAAGAAGGGCTTTATAAATATATTTGATTTGTCCTTGATTATCTTTTTGGCATTTTTACCCACTACGAATGACTGATATTATGAGATGATGCAGAGATAATGAAGAGGAAAGATTGTCTTCTACATGAGTACACAACTACAAACTGCAGCGCACAACTACAAACTGCAGTGAACATAATGAAAAGACGAGCATGCAGCATAAACACAATACACACAGGACACAACGCCAACATGCGATGGACAAAGTAAAAGACAGAGAACATGCAATCATATAATACCTACATCTATGAATGATATATGCTATTAAAATGGAACTGGCCATACGGGTACATTGATCTCTGGAAATATGATTCAATGAAACATACAATTGAAATTGATAAGAAACTACAATGAAACAAAATAAAACTAAATTATGGTAAGCGTGATAATGAAAAGAATGAGATGAATGAAATAGAGATCACATGCCCAACTATATAATATGTCAAAGAGACGTCAACATGAGCATTGGGGAAGATGAAAAACCTAGAAAAAAGAAGCGCAACAACACGAGACATCACCAACTACTACTGCCCAATCACAGCATGGTAGATTATCAGGTGACAATCACATTTGGAATCGAGTTTGACATCTGAGATTTGTGGGTAATCTGTGCAGTGGCTGTCAGCGCTATCTACATCCATTGTAGTAATGTTGCACACACATTAATCTCCAATCCATGTCAGTGGGGGCTGGTGAGATGAGCTATAGGAAGATGGGCTCATTGTAAATGAATGGAATGGTATCAACCACATCAAACATATGGAAACCACATTTTCGACTCTGTTTCATTTATTCCATTCCAGGCATGACAATGAGCCCGTCCTCCTACAGCTCATCCCACCAGCCTCCACTGCCCCATGTATATCATGCTGCTTGAGGTAAAACTAAAGGCAGCAAAAGTCAAAAATTCCCAATGACAAGGTGTTTTTTCCAAGCCATTAAACAAGCTTCTATCCCTGAGAATACTTAGTTAGAATATATAGTACCAGTCAAAAGTTTGGACACAGCTACTCCTTTATGGGTTTTTCTTTATTTTTACTATTTTCTACATTGAATAATAATATTGAAGACATCAAAAATATGAAATAACACATATGGAATCATGTAGTAACCAAAAAAGTGTCACACAAATCAAAATGTATTTTATATTTGAGATTCTTCAAAATAGCCACCCTTTGCCTTGATGACAGCTTTGCACTCTCTTGTTATTTCATAGTTTTGATGTCTTCCCTATTATTCTACAATGTAGAAAATAGTAAAAAATTAAGAAAAACCCTGGAATGAGTAAGTGTGTCCAAACTTTTGACTGGTTACTGTACATGTCATATAATAAAGATAGTCATAAATCCATTATATTATAAAAAAAAAAATAGAAAATCAGTATAATAAAAGGAGAAGTAAAGAGTATGCCAGTGTTAAACAGGATAGAACGTTAGAATCATGCTTCTGTTAAAGTGTGTGTGTGTGTGTGTGTGTGTGTGTGTGTGTGTGTGTGTGTGTGTGTGTGTGTGTGTGTGTGTGTGCGTGCGTGCGTGCGTGCGTGCGTGTGTGCGTGCCTGCGTGCGTGCGTAACACTAATGGATAGGTGAGGGAGGGGAAAAAGGGAGTGGGATGATGAGGATCATGTAGCTTCATCCACATTGTCCCAGGGACAGATTCCAGATTCCAGCTCAGCAATGACCAGCAGCTGTCTCATCTCTACAGGAGTCACGTTTTACATGTGTAATATTCGGCATAGATGGGCAGGCGTCTATGATGACAGCAGAGGTGCCGAGGCACATGAAATGAGAACCCACCCATTTCACGAGTATGTCACTTGTTTGTCAACTCAAGGTTGAGGCTGCTTTGCTTTCGTACGTGTCGTTTGTTGTGTTCCGTGTAAAGGAGAGGATAGAAGAAGAGAAGCACGTGGCGATGGTGGAGGAGAGAAGGGCAAAATGGCTGCCGGTTGCTGCGATAGACAGCGATACCAGAACAGAGTCCTAATCATGAGCAGACATTTTGTATGATGTGAACTTTGGCTGCAGAAACAAAACAAGAAACCAGTGAAAGATGGATACACTCTTAGAAAAAAAGGGTTCCAAAAGGGTTCTTTAGCAGTCCCCATAGGAGAAACCTTTTTGGTTCCAGCTAGAACCCTTTTTGGTTCCAGGCAGAAGTAGAACACTTTTGGGTTCCATGTGGAATACTCTATGGAAAGGGTTCTACATGAAACCCAAAAGGGTTCTACCTGGAATTAAAAGGGTTTTACCTAGTAGCAAAAAGGGATCTACAAAGGGTTCTACAGCGGGGACAGCAGAAGAACCCTTTTAGGTTATAGATAAGAGTGTAGACGGTTCTTTTTCTGTAAAGCTTTCTTTATTATTATTATTTTTTTGCAGACAATTCTTTGCTTTAGTTTATGTTTGATAGTTCTAGTCAAACGCAGTGAGAGTGCTCGAGGCACATGCATGGTTTGAAGTAGATGGAGGTGGATGCAGAGGACTGTGGGATGGATGGTGAAGGTCTGGATGACTTAGATGATACCATATTTGGCCAGCTCGCTAAGCTCCAGGTGGTTGAAGGCCTCCCAGGGGCAGATTACTGTGATGTCTGCAGAGGAAACACACGTTACGTTCAGTAAAAGTCAGTAGGCCAAGCAAACCCTACAATATGGCTTTCTACAGGTTTTAGGGAAGGCACAGGTAGAGTAGATAAACAGTAATAATGCACGTACCAGTGCCTAAGCCCTCCATTCCAGGGATATCATCGCCAAAGCTGTAGAGGAAACAGGGATCATTTATTTACCATCAGACCTCATAAAAATGTCATTATGCACTTGTCGAATGGCTGTTTGAGACTAAGAAACCCAATGAAAGTGGCCCTTACCCCTGAATTCCCTTCTTTGGGGGCTTGCTCTTGAACTGGCGAGTCTGCCTCTGCTTGAATTTAGGGGGTCCCTTGCGTGGTGTTGCAGGGCCTCCAGTGACACGGGTGGCAGACTTGATCTCCAACTTGGGGACCTCGAGATTCATGGTTATTAGTTAGCTGGTTGGTGTGTGCAGCTGGTTATGTGTTCAATCCCTCTCTGAAGTAAAGTTGATGAAATCTCATCAACTGGGGAAATGAGAGAGAAACAGATTGTATTACACCCACATTTCATGATAGAACTCACATTGTCATAGCTTGGTGTTTTATCAATTCGGTATTTACTGTTTGGAGTTGAGATAAGAAATTCAGTATTGACCGTTTGGAGTATCGACTGGCTGCATCACCTCTTGGTATGGCAACTGTATGGCATCCGACCACAAGGTGCTACAGAGGGTAGTGCGTACGGCCCAGTACATCACTGGGGCCGAGCTCCCTGACATCCAGGACCTCTATACCAGGAGGTGTCAGAGGAAGGCCCTAAAAATTGTCAAAGACTCCAGCCACCCAAGTCACAGTCTTTTCTCTCTGCTACCGCACAGCAAACAGTACCGAAGCGCCAAGTCTGGGACCAGAAGGCTCCTGAACAGTTTCTATCCCAAAGCAATAAGACTGCTAAACAGTTAATTAAACGGCTACCTGGACTTTCTGCATTTCACCCCCTACCTACATGTACATATTACCTCAATCAATCACACCAACTGCTTCATACCCCAGTACACTGACTCAGTACCGGTACTCCTTGTTTATAGCCTGTCAAAAGCATGTCTATAGCCTCGTTATTGTTATTGTATTGTGTTACTATGTTATTTTGATCTATTTGTTAATTTTCTTACTTTTTAATTGCATCGTAAGTAAGCATTTCACCGTAATAATAAAATAGAATTAAAAGACAAGTCCCTGGCCCTTAACTTTGTCTGACATATAGACCTCATTCTTATCCCCTTACTGATCGTATTGCGCTTGTAATTTAATGTCCGATGAATGTCTAGCTCGAATAACTAATGACCCAATTTCATCATGTAATCCCCAGTTCACGTAAATAAGCACCCGCCCTCCCTCCCTTTCCCACCACATCCTCCTTCCTCATTTCAAGCCAGTGGCCAGCCATCTACACTTGGGCTAATCTTATTAGTACAAGGACAACACGGAGAATATGCTGAGCAGCCAGAAAGGGTCTAAAAGGACCAATCCTATTATCTACCCCTCATACAATGGTGTTCCAAAAGCTAACAAGGCTCTAGAATGTTTCTTACTGGGATCAACTGTACATTATGTTTAACTCAACAGGAGGTCACTTTCAATGCACAATGATGCATTGAGCAGCAGTTGAGAAAATGAAATATGAAAATCAGCCATATTTCCATTCTCATTGACTGATGTACAGTACAAAATACAAGAATGTTCAGAAATGTGATTGTTTTGGGTCTGTCTAATTTAAACTGCTACGTTTATCAGGAACATTTCAAACAGTAAACAGATCTCAAACTGAAAAATGTATCCACACTACAAAGTCATAAAGCAGTTCTCTCTAAATCCATTCAAGAAACTCCCAATATCAATATAACCGCTCAAAACTCTCTCCCTTCACACATTCCCTCTTCAAGTGCCAACTATTCAGCAAGTAGTATATTTTCTTACTACTTGAAAAACTGCTCTCCCCTCCTCTCTTTTCTACGAGGTTCAACAGTACAGTTACAAAAATCCATCACGTCTCTGTCATCATGGGCTATGTGTCTGAATGGATGGTGGGTGTACTCACCTGCTGCTTGGGTGAAGGCTAGCCAGAGGAGCGGGCGTGGGCGCTGAGCGCAGCTCTCTATAGCAGATGTGTGGATCTCTATGCTAGGTTGGCTCTGAGGGCCAGGCTGGGCTGACCGGACTTCTTATATTCCTCATGACCCCTCTGCAGATTAGGAATGTCCCGCCTCCCATCACTGACCCCTTGTTATCGCGGCTCTAGCCTGAGCTGGGGTTCAGTGGGTGGGGGTCAGGGGGCGGGAGTCAGGGGGACCCTTGTGAAGGGGCGGGGAGCAGAAGAGGGGGTGAAGGGAGATGGATGGAAGTTAATTAGAGCGCTAAGGCAGCAATAACTTGAATGCATTTAGTGTTGATTGTATTCTAGCATGTTTTCCATACATGAAATCCAAGATGACACCTTCAATGGTCTTTTATCTAGTCTTCAAAATCCTTCAAACTAAATGGAGACATAATAAGGGATACCACATTGCATGGAGGTGTGGATTAATCAACTGGATGAATGATGTCATCGTGGCACCCAGAACCAAATCAGTTCCTGGATTTAATGAGAAAACTGTCACGAGAGATTATGAATTATGTAGCTAATAATACATTATTGACTTGGATGGTAATGAAGATTCTCCATATGTCCAAAACCTTCCAGTCATATCCCTACTGACCAGAACCTTCCAGTCCTATACCTACTGACCAGAACCTTCCAGTCCTAGCCCTACTGACCAGAACCTTCCAGTCCTATACCTACTGACCAGAACCTTCCAGTCCTATACCTACTGACCAGAACCTTCCAGTCCTATACCTACTGACCAGAACCTTCCAGTCCTAGCCCTGCTGACCAGAACCTTCCAGTCTTATACCTACTGACCAGAACCTTCCAGTCTTATACCTACTGACCAGAACCTTCCAGTCCTAGCCCTACTGACCAGAACCTTCCAGTCCTATACCTACTGACCAGAACCTTCCAGTCTTATACCTACTGACCAGAACCTTCCAGTCTTATCCCTACTGACCAGAACCTTCCAGTCTTATACCTACTGACCAGAACCTTCCAGTCCTATACCTACTGACCAGAACCTTCCAGTCTTATACCTACTGACCAGAACCTTCCAGTCTTATCCCTACTGACCAGAACCTTCCAGTCTTATACCTACTGACCAGAACCTTCCAGTCCTAGCCCTGCTGACCAGAACCTTCCAGTCTTATACCTACTGACCAGAACCTTCCAGTCGTATCCCTACTGACCAGAACCTTCCAGTCTTATACCTACTGACCAGAACCTTCCAGTCTTATACCTACTGACCAGAACCTTCCAGTCCTAGCCCTACTGACCAGAACCTTCCAGTCCTATACCTACTGACCAGAACCTTCCAGTCCTATCCCTACTGACCAGAACCTTCCAGTCATATCCCTACTGACCAGAACCTTCCAGTCCTATACCTACTGACCAGAACCTTCCAGTCTTATACCTACTGACCAGAACCTTCCAGTCTTATCCCTACTGACCAGAACCTTCCAGTCTTATACCTACTGACCAGAACCTTCCAGTCCTAGCCCTGCTGACCAGAACCTTCCAGTCTTATACCTACTGACCAGAACCTTCCAGTCGTATCCCTACTGACCAGAACCTTCCAGTCTTATACCTACTGACCAGAACCTTCCAGTCTTATACCTACTGACCAGAACCTTCCAGTCCTAGCCCTACTGACCAGAACCTTCCAGTCCTATCCCTACTGACCAGAACCTTCCAGTCATATCCCTACTGACCAGAACCTTCCAGTCTTATACCTACTGACCAGAACCTTCCAGTCCTATACCTACTGACCAGAACCTTCCGGTCCTATACCTACTGACCAGAACCTTCCAGTCCTATACCTACTAACCAGAACCTTCCAGTCTTATCCCTACTGACCAGAACCTTCCAGTCCTAGCCCTACTGACCAGCCCTCCCACCTTTTACGTAACCCTCTCTCCATCCATCTGGCCTGGCCAAGGGGTGTCACCAAAGCCTCAATGCCCATCCCTCAGGAGTATCTCAGATTTACTGATCTATTACTCAACGCACCAAATAGGCTAATCCTCTACGGTGAGTGTCTTCATGGTAGGCTACTCACCAGATTACTCACTTGTACCTCACTCTAAAGACACTCCATATGCTCTCGGATGGTTGCTCACTTGACTGCCTGCAGCCCCCCTCCCTCACTCTGAAGAACAGAAAACAATTACTCTGACTGGAGTTGGGGATTATAGTGGCTGGCTCTGGTTCTCTGGTTAATTAATTACATTGGGTAAACCCACAGTGAGGCCGGGATTATTTCACCTCAGTAGTTATTGGCCAATCGGTTTTCAATTTTGCTCATCATCTACATGCATTAGCTTTTAAATGAATGACAGACCAAATAGACTGCATGTGGCTCTGCATCAATACCATGTCAGCATGTGATATTCATCAGAGCCCAAGAATAGTAGGCCTATGGCATTGACTATTGTTCTTTCTGACCTGAGATATTTAGTTTCATGTTGTCCGTAGCACATTCCATGTATTGTACTACAATCCTATTTTTGAAGTGAATACCATTACTGTAAAATAAATACAATAGACTAGATGAATATTACATGGGGTGGCTAACCATTATGTTTGCTAGACAAGGCATAGGTTAAGTGACATAAGACATGGATACATAATGATTTCAGAGTGTATAGCATTGTAAACTCCCAGGTATCGATCTCACCAAACACCACTGAGTTGACTTCATTCATCTGAGCTGTAGTCAATCAGTAGTTGTCCAGCAGTGTAGAGTGCTGCCACGTTCACAACTGTAAAATCAGAAATCTCTGGTTTCCGACTTCAGTGCGATTAAGACAACTGGAAACTCTTAACAAAAACAAGCTCCGACTGGGAAAAATTGTTTTGAAAGAGTCATCCAAGTCGGAAACTGGCATCTTTCTAAAGCTTTTTCTGAGAACGGTTATTGTTTGATCTGGGTTATTTGGGGGGGATTATATTATACCCATTATATTCTTTAGGGTGATCAAGCCAGTTGGCTATGATGTCTCCCGGGTGGCGCAGTGGTCTAGGGCACTGCATCGCAGTCTCTGGGTAGACCCAGAGTCTCTGGGTTCGCGCCCAGGCTGGGCTGGGTTCGCGCCCAGGCTCTGTCGCAGCCGGCCGCAACCGGGAGGTCCGTGGGGCGACGCACAATTGGCATTGCGTCGTCCGGGTTAGGGAGGGTTTGGCCGGTAGGGATATCCTTGTCTCAGTATGTAAAATGTAATAAAATGTAAGTAAGTCGCTCTGGATAAGAGCGTCTGCTAAATGACTAAAAATGTTAAAAAAAATGTAAAATGTCATGGAAAAAATGAAAGATTATGCTGGTTGTAATGTTGTTTACTGCCAAGTGCCCATGTCGCAATGCTACATGTCATAATGCTACGGCACAATGCCACGTGTCATAATGCCCTTACTGCCAAGAGCCCATGTCACAATGCTACATGTCATAATGCCCTTACTGCCAAGAGCCAATGTCATAATGCTACGTCACAGTGCCACATGTCATAATGCCTCTTACTGCCAAGTGTCCATGTCACAATGCTACAAGTCATAATGCTACATCACAATGCCCCTTCCCGCTAAGTGCCCATGTCACAATGCCACATGTCACAATGCTACATGTCCCCAATGCCCCTTTCCTGTGCATTTATTCTCACATGGAAACAAAACGTGAATGTCAGAGGTGTCAAAAAGTATTTGTTATTCAACAGATGATAACTCTGTACTATTGAACTAGACCACCCTACAGTGGTCAATATCATATCAGAGTCAAAATGGTCAAAGAAAATGAGAGTTCATTCAGTCACACAAGTACAAGATTGATTTCAAAACAAATGTTGTCCATCATCAACCTACACTTACAATTTATATTTAAATAATAATTAACAACAACTCATCCACCACCAACTGAAATAAAATAAAATCAATCCATACACCTAAAAATGTTTAAATCCATCAAACATAACTGTGCGTATTCTATTTCAAGTGTCAGGGAAACTTATTTTTCAGCTTCATTTGTCACAGCATAGCAGAAAGTAACACACTGTCAGACGGCATAAATAAATTAAACATCAAATGTATTGTGATTATGTGAACATTTAAACCATTAGGCCTACAATTATTGAACGCCTCAACAAAGTAGGCTTCTACGGCACTAGGCTATATTTATGCATGAATTAAATTATAAATCATACATGATATACACATGTAAAATACTATAGATTAGGTTAGAATATCCAATATTATGCGATGACAAAAACTAGTTGAAATGTCCATGACTAAGTGAAATGACAGTTTGATAGACACGTACGATAAACTGCATACCAGTATTCAAATCTGAGGGAGTGGTTTTAAAGTGCATACAGTGTCAAAAGGCCCTCAATGTCCCCATTCCCTCTCTGCACAGACACACAAACACACACACACACACACACACAAAAAAAAAGAGTCTACTTCTTCTTCATCATCATCCTGATCTCCATCTTCAGGAAGGCTTTCAGGTTCTCATCTGATACGTTCTCCTCAATAGCAGCCAGGGCACTCTCTTTCCCAAACTCTCCGTTACGGTAGTACTCTAGGAGCTGCTCTGCGTGTTCAATCCACACACAGTTATGGCAACCGCTCATACAACAGTGGGTGGGGGTGAGTGGAGGGCCAACGGCCTTGGCAGGAGGGGGGTCAGAGCTACAGTGGCCAGAGCTAGACTCAGGGCTACTGTCTGTGGTGGCTGAGGTATTCAGAGTAGGAGTGGTTGATCCAACTTCAGTTGTGACTCTACGGATAGTTCCTAGTCTGAGGTAAGGTTTTACCCACGGCAGTTGAAACTGTTGAGAGATCCGCCCTCCCAGGTACAGGACACACAGCTGGTAGAAATACAAAACATATTGCCTCATTTCATCACCATCATGTGATAATGAAAGAGAAGGGTGAGAGAGAAACTGGATGGTGTGGTAGGTAGCTAGCTAGCTAGTTAAAAAAATGTACTGTTAAGGAGTGTAGGCTTGGGGAATGAGAACTAGTAGCTAGCTATCCCTTGATCATGACTTTCAGTTCCTTTATATTACATATAAGAGTCATTGGATGAAGGCCTCTTCTGTATGGGGGAGATTTCTTATGAGCCCCGACACTCGGTCTGAACATAAACACCCATCACGGTTTTGGAAGCATAAGGAACTTATCTTTCATATCAGCAAGAAATAAATGTACAAAAAAGTGAAATGTTAAATTGATACACACCTTTATAGGGTTAGTGTTGTCACATGGCCATACCTCCATGTTACAGTGAGTTCACGGAAAACAGACAGAAGACAGTTGACTACCTGTGCTAATTACCTGTGCTAAACCTCAACCTTCCTCTCTCACAAGTGACATTTCTGATCCCCAGCTACATGGGCACCCCTACAATTAACACATTCCACTACTTTCCCCAATACTACACATCCCTTTGTCTCATGCCCTTATGCACATTTCTCACACCTTGGACCCTCTCTCCTACCCACTGCTGCCACATGCCCATAAGCTTGACACCTGTAACATCGTAATGTATTCGGCTCTTACAGGATAACTTATATATCCTAACTTCACTCTGCCGGGCAAAGACTCAACTTCAAAACTCAAAAGAACAGACGACTCTTCCGTTTCCCCACTGTCTGCGTCGCATCAAACGATGAGTATCACATACACCGGGAAAATTTGCCCTCAGCTGGTCAACATTTATATCTACTGCTACCCCAGTTATCACTCCTTTCATTGGTGCCCTTTTCTTGAGAACAAAACAGTTCACTTTTCTTGCCCCCATTTACTTCGAGCGCATTCTTCCTCTGCCCAACTGAAGCAAACGATTATCACTAGACCACTTTTAGTTACCCTCCCTGATTCCACATGACACTCGTTTTTCACCCACCTTGAAACCACAAATGGATCAGCCAAAAGGCAAGAGTTCACTATTTCAATAAATTTCACTCCTACTGTCACAGACTCTTCTTCATCCTGATCCTCGGTGCATACCTTGGTCTCCGATAACTTTACTGTGCATACCTTGGTCTCCGATAACTTTACCGCACCTACCACCTCCGATGCTTCACCCTCATTCACTTCCATTTCTCCTCCTGTGTCTTCAGCTCACTCTGCTTACACTTTATACCATTCTTCTTTGACAAACCATCTCCCCCCCCCCCCCACCACCATTTTTATCCGACTCAAGCTCACCCTCTTCTTCCCTCACTCTCTTAGACCTCTTCTCCCTCTCTGTTTTCCAAGTACACGTCTCCTTATTTATACTGTCGCTCCATCCCTGACACCCATATTGTACTTGCTTTATCTAGGGACTCCATTTCCCCCTTCGGGAGCTATGCTCATCTGCCTCTTATTTTGATGTGATATGAAAGTAGAGGATTTATGTTTCTAGAACCGTATCGCAATCGAGAATCAACATGCGTTTAGATGGAGTATTTGGCTGTTTTGGCTTCCAGAGTCAATTCGCCCGTAAACAGAACACGTAGCCAATGTCCGTGGACTATAAGGAGTAATGGTATGTACCTTTAGTCCAATATTGGACAAAACAGCCAAATAGTCCATCTAAACGTGAATCGATTCGCAATTGCGTTACGGTTCTAGAAACACAAGTCCTCTACTTTCATATCACATCAAAATAATTTCATAAATACAAAATGCACACTTACTCTACACCTTTTTAACCAGTTTTAGCAGTATTTTTCAGTAACAACACATCTTCCGTTTACAGGTGTTAGGAGATACAGATAGCTGATTAGCACAAGTAGTCATCGGTTTTCCGTAAACAAACGCTGTAACATGGAGATATAGTCGTGTGGGGAACACTAACCCGGTTAACGGTCTGTATCAATTTAAAATCAATCAATTTAACACAACTATCCCTTACAGAAGACGCCTTCGTCGAATGACTAATGTATAACGATAATGGTACTGAGAATCATGACCAAGGGACAACGCTTCTGTTGATAACCAACCTTCTGTAAAGACAACGATGATCCCATGATATTTCCTCTCAAACGAAACATTTTTCTGATGTATATGTTGCTACATATCTGAAGACTTAATTTCCTATGTAGAGTACAATCCACAAATCTATTTCCCCCCAAGTGTTTCAGCTACTTGGCTAACTAGCTCGCATGCTAGCCGTGAAATTCCGCCATGTTGGAATGAACTATGACCGTCAGTGACTGTAAGCAAGGTTGCTGATTGGCTGAAAGGAAACATAGTGCGGTTTGATGTTCATGACTGCATTGTCAACTTGTGTCCAGCAGATGTCATTAAAGCATATCATTCAGTTAAAACGTCCCTCAGTGTCTGATTTTGTCAAGAAAAACGGAGCAAACGAATGTACAGCATAATGGTACATTTATAAACAACGGATATTTCAACAGATTTGTATTGAAGATGTTAGATACATTTTGATATGCCCTGCTGGCTGTAGGCTACATCAATACATTTGTACTTCCAACAAAAAAGAGACTCGTGCTTCATCACTACTACATCAAGCTGAGGATGGATGGAGGGTGTGAGTATTACCCGATGGACGTCTTGTTGCCAAGGACTACCTGCTTAGAGAGTTGAAGAGCTATGCATCTGCTCTGTCAGGATTCTCTCATTAGTGCATGAGAAAAGAGTCTAACACATTTCGCCATGACATCATTTGATTCCACTTTTGAGTGTTAGATTAAAATAATTAGAACATCATATTATAGGGGAGCTCTATGGTTTAGCTTTGTAAAACGAGTTTCAGTTCGAGTCATATATAATGCTTTATGTAGAGGGCTATCCCTTTGAGCAAAAGCCGTTGAAAATATGTATTTCTGAGTAAAATACATATTTTTCTGTCTCGTGCTCACTGGGATGTTGTTATTCAAGTATTACATTTTGTAGCAGCACACCAACAAGTCTCCTCTGTTCTAAAGTATGCCAACAAACTAATATCCTGATGCCAGCCCTTCACTGATTCACTTCCTTGCAATTACTCACACCTCCAAAAGAAAATACTTTCCTTTGACTGCGTTACAATGGTTGGCAAACATATGCAGCACAATTGTACATCTTGTCCAGGGGTCTGTTGGCATTAGAATACTAGCCTACCTCTGTGTGTGACCGTGACTCATGGAAGTCAATATTACACCAACAGGATTCTCTCTCACTGTATAGCCAGTCTAAATACTACAATACGTTCAGGTATTTCTCCATACAGCCTAACCTACTACAGCATATAGTAACAACCTGAATTATAAAAAAAAATAAAAAATTCACCTTTATTTAACCAGGTAGGCTAGTTGAGAACAAGTTCTCATTTGCAACTGCGACCAGGCCAAGATAAAGCAAAGCAGTTTGACACATACTGTACAACAACACAGAGTTACACATGAAATAAACAAACATACAGTCAATAATACAGTAGAAAAGGTCTATATACAGCATGTGCAAATGAGGTAGGATAAGGGAGGTAAGGCAATAAATAGGCCATGGTGGCGAAGTAATTACAATATAGCAATTAAACACTGGAATGGTAGATGTGCAGAAGATGAATGTGCAAGTAGAGATACTGGGGTGCAAAGGAGCAAGATAAATAAATAAATACAGTATGGGGATGAGGTAGATAGATGGGCTATTTACAGATGGGCTATGTACAGGTACAGTGATCTGTGAGCTGCTCTGACAGTTGGTGCTTAAAGCTAGTGAAGGAGATATGAGTCTTCAGCTTCAGTGATCTTTGCAGTTCGTTCCAGTCATTGGCAGCAGAGAACTGGAAGGAAAGGCGGCCAAAGGAGGAATTGGCTTTGGGGATAACCAGTGAGATATACCTGCTGGAGAGCGTGCTACGGGTGGGTGCTGCTATGGTGACCAGTGAGCTGAGATAAGGATGGTTGGCAAACATAAGCACATTTGTGCCACACGCCGAGAGGTCTGTAGACCGGTATTACCTCTGTGTGACATGACTGAAGTAAATATTTTCAGGGTCTCTGCACAAAAGTGATATGTCTGTTATTTCTTCATAGTGTCTGTAGCCTTCTATGCTTGCTGAAATAATCTCAAGACTCTTCGTTACTCATAGGTTGCATCCCAAATGTCATATGGGCCCAGGTCAAGAGTATTGCATTATGTGACCCTGCCATAGGAAGTAGGGGTCCTGGGGGTGCTGCAACACCCCCTACAAAATCAGATTAAAAAAACATTTATATTCAATAAATGTAAAAATATTGAAAAAAAATATTTTTTCACAAAAGTAGTGAACAGGGCCTTTACTAGTCCTGTATTAATGGCCATTGTGGACATAGACATTTGTCCAGCCCCCTGTTGGAGAAAAAAAATCACAGCTCCCACACTCCCAAACTACTTCCCCAGGCTATGGGCAGGGGGAATTTGTCATGATTTCGGGGCATGTTGTCACGTGAAACTTATTGAAGCCTCTGACCCTGAATGTCCATTGCATGGGACTGAAGGCTCACATTTAAGTAATGTTAAAACTCTCTCTCTCTCTCTCTCTCTCTCTCTCTCTCTCTCTCTCTCTCTCTCTCTCTCTCTCTCTCTCTCTCTCTCTCTCTCTCTCTCTCTCTCTCTCTCTCTCTCTCTCTCTCTCTCTCTCTCTCTCACTCACTCACTTGTTCTCACTCAAACACACACACACACACACACACACACACACACACACACACACACACACACACACACAGAAAAGAACACCACACCCCCACCACCCAACTACTACCCGTGGCTATGCTGTGTGGGTAATAGGAGGCCATTTGGGACAAGGCCAAAAGGTCAGTCATTCTTTTGTAACTCCCTGAGAGGAGTTCGCTGACTGGCTAATCTTATACATTTTATTAAGAGCGTTAGAGTGTTACTGGTTCAGATTCGGTCGGTAATAAATGGCTTCATTATGTTCATGTGTGATAATCTGTTTCTTTGATGTGTTTATTCTCTGTGAGAGTAGGCAGGCCTGTGGCCACAGCCCATGCTTTCTTACTCTATTTGACCACTTCGACAATGCATGACGAAGTATGTTAGTAGTGTTGTGTGTGTGTGTGTGGGAGGGGGGGGATCCCTATGGGCCTTAATGTTTGCAAGCCACTTCCATAGAGACTCTGTAGCACTCTAGTCAGATGCCTGACTGTGCCTTTATATGAGATACCAGGGGACCTACAGGTGTGTCACCTACAGGTGGGTCACCTACACCTATATATGTGTCACCTACAGGTGTGTCACCTACCTGGGAAAGGTCTTGAGACATGATGGAGCCACTCATCACGGGAGAGGCTGTCTGTGATTCACATGTTCTATCCTGATTCATTCCACAGGTTAAAAGGTACTCAAATGTATCATGGGACGGTAACAGTGTCAATGTCAACACACGATGAAGTCACTTGTCAGACTGTGGGAGATAACAAGTGGACTGCGGACTGACCCTTTAGTGTTATTGGTAGTAGTGTAGAACAGTCACAATGACTCTGGAATGTACGGACAGGTATCTGTTGTCAGGTGGGGTCTGTCATTTAGGTTTATCAGTTAGAGGTGGCGCCTCACGTTGTTCTTTATCATGGGCTTGACAGGGAGGATAGGTTACTTATCATGGGCTGGTCAACCTGAATGGTAACGCTGTTGCGTTCCACAACTCTCCACCTGTTGCACAATAACAGAGATGGGGTAGCCATTTCCTTTTGATTGCTACATCTGACACAATCTGTCAACTTAGTAATGAAAGTATTTATATTTGGATACAAAGGATCAGGTTCTGGGACAGAGTAACCCATGACATATCTGTGTTTAAAGAGCCATAACTTTCAAGTGAGCAGACATAGGCCAGTGAAGTGCTGTCCAGAGAGTTACTCCAGAGAGAGAGAGAGAGAGAGAGACAGAGAGAGAAACCCTGTAAGTATGCCAGATATGTCTCTAGTAAAAGGGGGAGGAGAAGGCTACTCGTTCTCTCACACTGCCATAGCGTTTGTATCTGAGGCAGTCAGCCCCCCCCCCCCCCTCCACCCAGCTGGATAGAGTTTCTCTCCACACCTGTTCCCTTGGAAACCAAGGAACTTCAGTTTACCTCAGGCAGGTATTTCCTTAGGGCTCTCCGCTCAGAATGCGGGTCAGACTGGCCGAGACATATGCATGGGAACACGAGAAAAATTTAGAAGAGGACTTTAACGAAGAAAAAAAATATGTCTGTTACAATACACATGACCATCATGTTACACATGTGGCTACAAGTTACAGGATAAAGACCTTTAGCTGTCCCTGTGTTTGAAGCCTTCTGACTGTGGGCCACACAATGGGCCTGGCTGGCAGCCTTTCTGACAATTTCCTTTTGGTCTGGTGGCCGTTCTGCAATGGCCCTGTCCCTCTTTAGAGAGAAAACATTCCCGCTCTAGTGACAATACAGCACGCCGTGACCAAAGATAGAGGGTCTTAAACTGAGGCAGAGAAAATCTCAGTTTCCCTCTCCTTCAACAGTTGGCAAAGCCGCTGTTTTTCTCGATGACTGACAGAAGAGGTTCAAGGGGTACTTCTATGCGATTGCATGGCATGCATTAGTTGTAGTTCTACCTGCTCTGATGTAGCCTTCCTATGACAGTCTGCCAGTGTAGTACCTGAAGGAAGAGGGTAGCCCACTGCATCTGTGTCAACAGGCTGGGCAAACACCTGCAGACCTCTCCTGGTCTCTCAAACGGGATAGTCAGAGGAACATTACTGGGTAACACAGTATTACTGACTTATCAAGCTCTTTCCCTTGCACTCACTCCTACCCACCCACCCACCCACCCACCCACCCACCCACCCACCCACCCACCCACCCACCCATACCTACCCTTTCATTGCTAACCACCCACTCCTACCCACCCACTCCTACCTACCCACTCCAACCCACTCACACCTACCCACTCCTACCCACTCACACCTACCCACTCCTACCCACCCACCCTCCAACACCTCCCCACTCAATCCTACCCACTCACTCCTACTTCTATTCACTCCTACTCATACCACCTACTCCTACGTTTTAACAACTTGACAGCTACGACCACAATGAGTGATTCGAAGGTTGTTGTCAAGGAGTTTTCCATATGTCTCTAAATGTGTTCTTCACCGGACTCTTCAGATCACCTGACTCTTCAGATCACCTGACTCTTCAGATCACCCGACTCTTCAGATCACCCGACTCTTCAGATCACCCGACTCTTCAGATCACCCGACTCTTCAGATCACCCGACTCTTCAGATCACCCGACTCTTCAGATCACCCGACTCTTCAGATCACCCGACTCTTCAGATCACCCGACTCTTCAGATCACCCGACTCTTCAGATCAACTGACTCTTCAGATCACCTGACTCTTCAGATCACCTGACTCTTCAGATCACCTGACTCTTCAGATCACCTGACTCTTTCTATTGGCATTGGTTGATGCTTTGAAAGGATGTAGCCTACAAGCTGAACATCTAAGGTTTTGGGTTACAAGATTATCTGTTCAGGGGATGACACTGTGGTTGTCCGCAGGACAGGGGGCTGTTGTGGTCCTGCAGTCAGTAGAATATCTTCGCTGGCCCTGCCTTCCTCTGACGCTCCTCTCTCACAGGACCAGCTCTGTCCCAAACACACAAAGACCAGACTGTTCATCTCCTCTGGCAGTCCAGCAGCCACCGCTACGGATCCAAAATGACATCTTAGTGACACCCCAGACTCCTCACCTGACAGGAATCCGGATGGCCACAGGCCACAGTGTGAAGAGAACGCAGAGGGAGGGTAGACAGAATTAGGGGAAGAGGAGGACAGAGACCTGTCCTGGGAGGTTATTTTTGAGCATGTCTGTTCCTACTGTAGTTGGACGTATTTATTCATATAAGTGCATCAAAAACATATTTTTTTTGCATCTAGCGCCGCCTTTTGGATTTTTCCGACTATATTCATCTGATGCCTCAAGACCATGCCATAGATATGTTGATATGGTATAACTCTGTGGTTATCACCCCACAGTTGTATATCAGTAGTGTGAAGCTGTTGTCTGTCATGATAATGACTGTGGCGGTGATGACCTGAAACAACAATGTCCTTCTCCACAGGGAGGTAGGGCCCAGAGCAGATGAGGTAAACAAAGGAGGGAGTCATCAGAACACTCCAATTAAGCACATGAGTAGAGAGACAACCCTAAGTGGTAGAGAGCCAAGTAACCCTCAGGGATAGGTAGTATAGAGCCAAGTAACCCTCAGTGATAGGTAGTATAGAGCCAAGTAACCCTCAGGGATAGATAGTAGACAGCCAAGTAACCCTCAGGGATAGGTAGTATAGAGCCAAGTAACCCTCAGGGATAGGTAGTAGACAGCCAAGTAACCCTCAGTGATAGGTAGTATAGAGCCAAGTAACCCTCAGGGATAGGTAGTATAGAGCCAAGTAACCCTCAGTGATAAGTAGTAGACAGCCAAGTAACCCTCAGGGATAGATAGTAGACAGCCAAGTAACCCTCAGGGATAGGTAGTAGACAGCCAAGTAACCCTCAGTGATAGGTAGTAGACAGCCAAGTAACCCTCAGGGATAGGTAGTAGACAGCCAAGTAACCCTCAGTGATAGGTAGTATAGAGCCAAGTAACCCTCAGGGATAGGTAGTATAGAGCCAAGTAACCCTCAGGGATAGGTAGTAGACAGCCAAGTAACCCTCAGTGATAGGTAGTAGACAGCCAAGTAACCCTCAGTGATAGATAGTAGACAGGCAAGTAACCCTCAGGGATAGGTAGTAGACAACCAAGTAACCCTCAGGGATAGGTAGTATAGAGCCAAGTAACCCTCAGGGATAGATAGTAGACAGCCAAGTAACCCTCAGTGATAGATAGTAGACAGGCAAGTAACCCTCAGGGATAGGTAGTAGACAGCCAAGTAACCCTCAGTGATAGATAGTAGACAGGCAAGTAACCCTCAGTGATAGGTAGTAGACAGCCAAGTAACCTTCAGGGATAGGTAGTAGACAGCCAAGTAACCCTCAGGGATAGGTAGTATAGAGCCAAGTAACCCTCAGGGATAGGTAATAGACAGCCAAGTAACCCTCAGTGATAGGTAGTAGACAGCCAAGTAACCCTCAGTGATAGGTAGTAGACAGCCAAGTAACCCTCAGGGATAGGTAGTAGACAGCCAAGTAACCCTCAGTGATAGGTAGTAGACAGCCAAGTAACCCTCAGTGATAGGTAGTAGACAGCCAAGTAACCCTCAGGGATAGGTGGTATAGAGCCAAGTAACCCTCAGGGATAGGTAGTAGACAGCCAAGTAACCCTCAGGGATAGGTAGTATAGAGCCAAGTAACCCTCAGGGATAGGTAGTAGACAGCCAAGTAACCCTCAGGGATAGGTAGTATAGAGCCAAGTAACCCTCAGTGATAGGTAGTAGACAGCCAAGTAACCCTCAGGGATAGGTAGTATAGAGCCAAGTAACCCTCAGTGGTAGGTAGTAGACAGCCAAGTAACCCTCAGGGATAGGTAGTAGACAGCCAAGTAACCCTCAGGGATAGGTAGTATAGAGCCAAGTAACCCTCAGTGATAGGTAGTAGACAGCCAAGTAACCCTCAGTGATAGGTAGTAGACAGCCAAGTAACCCTTAGGGATAGATAGTAGACAGCCAAGTAACCCTCAGGGATAGGTAGTAGACAGCCAAGTAACCCTCAGGGATAGGTAGTAGACAGCCAAGTAACCCTCAGGGATAGGTAGTATAGAGCCAAGTAACCCTCAGGGATAGGTAGTATAGAGCCAAGTAACCCTCAGGGATAGGTAGTATAGAGCCAAGTAACCCTCAGTGATAGGTAGTAGACAGCCAAGTAACCCTCAGGGATAGGTAGTAGACAGCCAAGTAACCCTCAGGGATAGGTAGTAGACAGCCAAGTAACCCTCAGGGATAGGTAGTAGACAGCCAAGTAACCCTCAGGGATAGGTAGTAGACAACCAAGTAACCCTCAGGGATAGGTAGTAGCCAGCCAAGTAACCCTCAGTGATAGGTGTTCTATTCCCCAGAATATCTATGTGGAAAAGCATCCGGTGGATAATCAAGAGTTCACTTAGGAAAAAGTAGCCTCACACATGAGATTTGGTTCTGGGTTCAGAGATGAATGAAAAATAGACCATGTTTTTTTGCTCTCTATTTTTACTCATGTCAAACATTTGCCTTCACTGTCATCTATACCGAATTACTCAATCAGTATCACAGTTGCTAATGTTTCTATGGTTTCCTCAGTGAATTACCTGTTGCTAATGTTACTATGGTTTCCTCAGTGAATTAACTGTTGCTAATGTTGCTATGGTTTCCTCAGTGAATGAACTGCTGCTAATGTTGCTATGGTTTCCTCAGTGAATTAACCGCTGCTAATGTTGCTATGGTTTCCTCAGTGAATTGACTGTTGCTAATGTTTCCTCAGGGAATTAACTGTTCCTCACAGTGCTAATGTTTACTGATACAGTGAATGGAGTGCCATTGGCATAACCCTACCATACAATCAACACAATACATAATGCCACGTAGATATACACAGAAACCGCCATATAGAGTTGTTTGCAGTATACAACAGGGCTCTGATATGACTGTAGTTGTGAGGCGAGTCTGTACTGTATTTAATTTAATTTAATTTATTTAACCTTTATTTTAACTAGGCAAGTCAATTATGAACAAATTCTTATTTACAATGACTGCCTACACCGGCTAAACTCGGACAACGCTGGGCCAATTGTGCGCCGCCCTATGGGACTCCCAATTACGACCGGTTGTGATACAGCCTGGAATCTAACCAAGGTGTCTGTAGTGATGCCTCAAGCACTGAGATGCAGTGACTTAGACCGCTGCAATACTCAACAGGTCTCTGTTTGCTTTGACCACTGGCTCCAGGTCATCTTTAAGTCTTTGCTAGGTAAGGCCTCGCCTTATCTCAGCTCACTGGTCACCATAGCAACACCCACTCGCAGCACGCGCTCCAGCAGGTATATCTCACTGGTCACCCCCAAAGCCAATTCTTCCTTAGGCCGCCTTTCCTTCCAGTTCTCTGCTGCCAATGACTGGAACGAATTGCAAAAATCACTGAAGCTGGAGACTCATATCTCCCTCTCTAACTTTAAGCACCAGCTGTCAGAGCAGCTCACAGATCACTGCACCTGTACATAGCCCATCTGTAAATAGCCCATCCAACTACCTCATCCCCATATTGTTATTTATTTTTTGCTCCTTTGCACCCCAGTATCTCTACTTGGACATTCATCTTCTGCACATCTATCACTCCAGTGTTTAATTGCTAAATTGTAATTATTTCGCCACTATGGCCTATTTATTACCTTACCTCCCTTATCTTACCTCATTTGCACACACTGTATATATACTTTTTCTACTGTATTATTGACTGTATGTTTGTTTATGTGTAACTCTGTGTTGTTGTTTGTGTCGCACTGCTTGTGCTTCATCTTGGCCCGGTCGCAGTTGTAAATGAGAACATGTTCTCAACCGGCCTACCTGGATAAATAAAGGTGAAATAAAAAAGGGATGTTGTAACTGCCCCCAGCTTTTTGCAAACTGCTGGTAAATCATTCCTGAGTGAGAGAGTCACCTTCCCTCTAGGTCAGGGGGGGGGGGGGGCAATTCCAGTCCCCGAGGGCCTGATTGGTGTCACAGTTTTGCCCCAGCCCCAGCCAACACACCTGACTCCAATAATCACCTAATCATGATCTTCAGTTTAGAATGCAATTAGTTTAATCAGCTGTGTTTGCTAGGGATGGGGGAAAAGTGTGACACCAATCAGGCCCTCGAGGACTGGAGATGCCCACCCCTGATCTAGGTCATAACTGAATTCTAAACCGATCCTCATATTGATGTAGTAACTTGCACTGAGAGTGGCTAAAACTCACTGTAAATGTGTATTCTAAAATGATACCCTATTCCCTATGACGTAGCTCATGGGCCAATGGGCTCTGTTCAAAAATAGTGCACTCTATACTGTAGGGAATATGATTCCATTTGGCAAGCAGCTTATGTTTCTCCTGTTATGGACTGTATAACCTTACTGACAGGTGACCGCATAGTGACGCTGCATGGCAACGCTGTCAGTCAGTTAGAAGGGGCCTCTGGCAGGGCAGGGGCCCAGTGGAGCTGCTAGCGGTAGGGATGTAAGCCCGTTGGTAAACATGACAGAGGTTCAGCACAGGTTCATGAGTCCAAAATGAGAGGCTTCCTGAACCACGGAGCTGAGGTTCAGGAAGAGAATCTGTCAAACACCACTTTAAATGTTAATGAATGTCAAAGAAAAGCAGGGAGAGACTTATAGCTTCAGTAAACAATAACAGAAACACTACAATCAATTTCTCGCAATAAGTGATTTATATGTCCAGATTGTGCCATTTAGTTTTTTTCCTGGATTTATTTGATAGATCCATTATGCCCATGTTTGTAGTCCATTATGCCCATGTTTGTAGTCCATTATGCCCATGTTTGTAGTCCATTATGCCCATGTTTGTAGTTCATTATGGCCATGTTTGTAGTCCATTGTGCCCATGTTTGTAGTTCATTGTGACCATGTTTGTAGTCCATTATGCCCATGTTTGTAGTCCATTATGCCCATGTTTGTAGTCCATTATGCCCATGTTTGAAGTTGCAGGGTAGGACTGTCTGTCTGTTCAAAAAGCTCCGGAAATGTGTTAGCCAGCTAGCTCCTGATGTGACCACACTCATCAATGGCTGGAGTTTGTCCTGGCTGCTGGTGTTTCTCAGTTTGCTTGCTGAGGGAACCTCGGCCCTAGCGTTAGGCCTGTGGCAGTGGACGAGAGGTGGGCTTGAGGCTGGCTGAAGGGAGGCTGGCCTGGAAGGGACTGTTATTGCACTGGGACAGAGGGCCTTTGATAGGAAGTCTGGCCTTGCACTGCCAGAGAGTGTGTGTGTGTGTGTGTGTGTGTGTGTGTGTGTGTGTGTGTGTGTGTGTGTGTGTGTGTGTGTGTGTGTGTGTGTGTGTGTGTGTGTGTGTGTTGTACCTGTCTTACTCTCATCTCAGTCAGTCAGAGAGAGAACATGTTCCTGTTTATCAGGCAAAGCTCTGCAGAGGCTAATGCTAATGTTCTCTCTCACGTAGGCCTACGCTACAAATAAATGTACCATATTTAAAGTCATTTTGCAGCTGCTTTTATCCAAAGTGTGTCCAATGTGGTGTGTGATATGGTGTCCCAGTGTTTGAGCTCATTTCGCAAATGTTTTCAATCAAAGTCTGAGTTCAATTTGGTGTCCACTGTGGTGTCCAGTGATTGTGAATTCAAATGAGGATATCATTAACATAGACAAAAAGTTGTTTAGCAAGCCATTTATCCCTTTGCATGTGGTACAGTGAGTTGTGATGTAATATAGTAGACTGACACCTTACCTTTCATGGGACAGACATTTGCATATTGTTTCTGCTGTTGTGAGCGATACTGGCTTCAGTGACCACAATACACACAGTCACTTCTTCTTCCTAGTAATACAATCATATCCGGAAATGGTGTTGCTTTTTTCACTGATGTGGTCTTACTGACCACTAAGGCATTATGTTGTTCTATTTCTCAGCTCAGTCGACAGGACCAGTAGTTACCTACGGACCAGTAGTTACCTACGGTCCAGTATTAACCTACGGACCAGTAGTTACGGACCAGTAGTTACCTACGGACTAGTACTTACCTACGGACCAGTATTTACGGACCAGTAGTTACGGACCAGTATTAACCTACGGTCCAGTATTTACCTACGGACCAGTAGTTACTTACGGACCAGTATTTACCTACGGACCAGTATTAACCTACGGACCAGTATTTACCTACGGACCAGTAGTTACCTACGTTCCAGTATTTACCTACGGACCAGTATTTACGTACGGACCAGTATTTACCTACGGACCAGTATTAACCTACGGACCAGTATTTTTACTACGGACCAGTAGTTACCTACGGACCAGTAGTTACCTACGGACCAGTATTAACCTACGTACCAGTATTTACCTACGGACCAGTATTTACCTACGGACCAGTATTTACCTACGGACCAGTAGTTACCTTTTAACCAGTAGTTACCTACGGACCAGTAGTTACCTACGGACCAGTAGTTAGCTACGGACCAGTAGTTACCTACGGACCAGTATTTACGGACCAGTAGTTACGGACCAGTATTAACCTACGGTCCAGTATTTACCTACGGACCAGTAGTTACCTACGGACTAGTAGTTACCTACGGACCAGTATTTACGGACTAGTAGTTACGGACCAGTATTAACCTACGGTCCAGTATTTACCTATGGACCAGTAGTTACTTACGGACCAGTAGTTACCTACGGACCAGTATTAACCTACGTACCAGTATTTACCTACGGACCAGTATTTACCTACGGACCAGTATTTACCTACGGACCAGTAGTTACCTTTTAACCAGTAGTTACCTACGGACCAGTAGTTACCTACGGACCAGTAGTTAGCTACGGACCAGTAGTTACCTACGGACCAGTATTTACGGACCAGTAGTTACGGACCAGTATTAACCTACGGTCCAGTATTTACCTACGGACCAGTAGTTACCTACGGACTAGTAGTTACCTACGGACCAGTATTTACGGACTAGTAGTTACGGACCAGTATTAACCTACGGTCCAGTATTTACCTATGGACCAGTAGTTACTTACGGACCAGTATTTACCTACGGACCAGTATTAACCAACAACCAGTATTTACCTACGGACCAGTAGTTACCTACGTTCCAGTATTTACCTACGGACCAGTATTTACCTACGGACCAGTATTTACCTACGGACCAGTATTAACCTACAGACCAGTATTTTTACTACGGACCAGTAGTTACCTACGGACCAGTAGTAACCTACGTACCAGTATTTACCTACGGACCAGTATTTACCTACGGACCAGTATTTACCTACGGACCAGTAGTTACCTTTTGACCAGTAGTTACCTACGGACCAGTAGTTACCTACGGACCAGTAGTTACCTAAGGACCAGTAGTTACCTACGGACCAGTAGATACGGACCCGTAGTTACCTATGGACCAGTAGTTACGGACCAGTAGTTACGGACCAGTAGTTACCTTTGGACCAGTTGTTACCTACGGACCAGTATTTACGGACCAGTAGTTACGGACCAGTAGTTACCTACGGACCAATAGTTACCTACGGACCAGTACTTACGGACCAGTAGTTACAGACCAGTAGTTACGGACCAGTAGTTACGGACCAGTAGTTACCTACGGACCAGTATTTACCTATGGACCAGTAGTTACGGACCAGTAGTTATGGACCAGTAGTTACGAACCAGTAGTTACCTACGGACCAGTAGTTACCTACGGACCAGTAGTTACCTACGGACCAGTAGTTACGGACCAGTAGTTACGGACCAGTAGTTACCTACGGACCAGTAGTTACGGACCAGTAGTTACAGACCAGTAGCTACCTACGGACCAGTAGTTACGGACCAGTAGTTACGGACCACTAGGTACGGACCAGTAGTTACCTACGGACCAGTAATATGGACCAGTAATTACAGACCAGTAGTTACGGACCAGTAGTTACAGACCAGTAGTTACGGACCAGTAGTTACGGACCAGTAGTTATGTACGGACCAGTAGTTACGGACCAGTAGTTACCTACGGACCAGTAGTTACGGACCAGTAGTTACAGACCAGTAGTTACGGACCAGTAGTTACGGACCAGTAGTTATGTACGGACCAGTAGTTACGGACCAGTAGTTACCTACGGACCAGTAGTTACCTACGGACCAGTAGTTACCTACGGACCAGTAGTTACCTATGGACCAGTATTTACGGACCAGTAGTTACCTACGGACCAGTAGTTACGGACCAGTAGTTACCTATGGACCAGTAGTTACGGACCAGTAGTTACCTACGGACCAGTAGTTACGGACCAGTAGTTACCTACGGACCAGTAGTTACGGACCAGTAGTTACAGACCAGTAGTTACGGACCAGTAGTTACAGACCAGTAGTTACAGACCAGTAGTTACCTACGGACCAGTAGTTACCTACGGACCAGTATTTACCTACGGACCAGTAGTTACCTACGGACCAGTAGTTACCTACGGACCAGTAGTTACCTACGGAACAGTAGTTACCTACGGACCAGTAGGTACCTACGGACCAGTAGGTACGGACCAGTATTTACCTAGAGACCAGTATTTACCTACGGACCAGTATTTACCTACGGACCAGTAGTTACCTACGGACCAGTGGTTACTTACGGACCAGTTGTTACCTACGGACCAGTATTTACCTACGGAACAATAGTTACTTACGGACCAGTTGTTACCTACGGACCAGTAGTTACCTACGGACCAGTATTAACCTACGTACCAGTATTAACCTACGGACCAGTATTTTTACTACGGACCAGTAGTTACCTACGGACCAGTAGTTACCTACGGACCAGTATTAACCTACGTACCAGTATTTACCTACGGACCAGTATTTACCTACGGACCAGTATTTACCTACGGACCAGTAGTTACCTTTTGACCAGTAGTTACCTTTTGACCAGTAGTTACCTTTTGACCAGTAGTTACCTACGGACCAGTAGTTACCTACGGACCAGTAGTTACCTACGGACCAGTAGATACGGACCCGTAGTTACCTATGGACCAGTAGTTACGGACCAGTAGTTACGGACCAGTAGTTACCTTTGGACCAGTTGTTACCTACGGACCAGTATTTACGGACCAGTAGTTACAGACCAGTAGTTACCTACGGACCAATAGTTACCTACGGACCAGTACTTACGGACCAGTAGTTACAGACCAGTAGTTACGGACCAGTAGTTACGTACCAGTAGTTACCTACGGCCAAGTATTTACCTATGGACCAGTATTTACGGACCAGTAGTTACGGACCAGTAGTTACCTACGGACCAGTAGTTACCTACGGACCAGTAGTTACGGACCAGTAGTTATGGACCAGTAGTTACGAACCAGTAGTTACCTACGGACCAGTAGTTACGGACCAGTAGTTACGGACCAGTAGTTACAGACCAGTAGTTACGGACCAGTAGTTACGGACCAGTAGTTATGTACGGACCAGTAGTTACGGACCAGTAGTTACCTACGGACCAGTATTTACGGACTAGTAGTTACGGACCAGTATTAACCTACGGTCCAGTATTTACCTATGGACCAGTAGTTACTTACGGACCAGTATTTACCTACGGACCAGTATTAACCAACGACCAGTATTTACCTACGGACCAGTAGTTACCTACGTTCCAGTATTTACCTACGGACCAGTATTTACCTACGGACCAGTATTTACCTACGGACCAGTATTAACCTACAGACCAGTATTTTTACTACGGACCAGTAGTTACCTACGGACCAGTAGTAACCTACGTACCAGTATTTACCTACGGACCAGTATTTACCTACGGACCAGTATTTACCTACGGACCAGTAGTTACCTTTTGACCAGTAGTTACCTACGGACCAGTAGTTACCTACGGACCAGTAGTTACCTAAGGACCAGTAGTTACCTACGGACCAGTAGATACGGACCCGTAGTTACCTATGGACCAGTAGTTACGGACCAGTAGTTACGGACCAGTAGTTACCTTTGGACCAGTTGTTACCTACGGACCAGTATTTACGGACCAGTAGTTACGGACCAGTAGTTACCTACGGACCAATAGTTACCTACGGACCAGTACTTACGGACCAGTAGTTACAGACCAGTAGTTACGGACCAGTAGTTACGGACCAGTAGTTACCTACGGACCAGTATTTACCTATGGACCAGTATTTACGGACCAGTAGTTACGGACCAGTAGTTAACTACGGACCAGTAGTTACCTACGGACCAGTAGTTACGGACCAGTAGTTATGGACCAGTAGTTACGAACCAGTAGTTACCTACGGACCAGTAGTTACCTACGGACCAGTAGTTACCTACGGACCAGTAGTTACGGACCAGTAGTTACGGACCAGTAGTTACCTACGGACCAGTAGTTACGGACCAGTAGTTACAGACCAGTAGTTACCTACGGACCAGTAGTTACGGACCAGTAGTTACGGACCACTAGGTACGGACCAGTAGTTACCTACGGACCAGTAATATGGACCAGTAATTACAGACCAGTAGTTACGGACCAGTAGTTACAGACCAGTAGTTACGGACCAGTAGTTACGGACCAGTAGTTATGTACGGACCAGTAGTTACGGACCAGTAGTTACCTACGGACCAGTAGTTACGGACCAGTAGTTACAGACCAGTAGTTACGGACCAGTAGTTACGGACCAGTAGTTATGTACGGACCAGTAGTTACAGACCAGTAGTTACCTACGGACCAGTAGTTACCTACGGACCAGTAGTTACCTATGGACCAGTATTTACGGACCAGTAGTTACCTACGGACCAGTAGTTACGGACCAGTAGTTACCTATGGACCAGTAGTTACGGACCAGTAGTTACCTACGGACCAGTAGTTACCTACGGACCAGTAGTTACGGACCAGTAGTTACCTACGGACCAGTAGTTACGGACCAGTAGTTACAGACCAGTAGTTACGGACCAGTAGTTACAGACCAGTAGTTACAGACCAGTAGTTACCTACGGACCAGTAGTTACCTACGGACCAGTATTTACCTACGGACCAGTAGTTACCTACGGACCAGTAGTTACCTACGGAACAGTAGTTACCTACGGACCAGTAGGTACCTACGGACCAGTAGGTACGGACCAGTATTTACCTAGAGACCAGTATTTACCTACGGACCAGTATTTACCTACGGACCAGTAGTTACCTACGGACCAGTGGTTACTTACGGACCAGTTGTTACCTACGGACCAGTATTTACCTACGGAACAATAGTTACTTACGGACCAGTTGTTACCTACGGACCAGTAGTTACCTACGGACCAGTATTAACCTACGTACCAGTATTAACCTACGGACCAGTATTTTTACTACGGACCAGTAGTTACCTACGGACCAGTATTAACCTACGTACCAGTATTTACCTACGGACCAGTATTTACCTACGGACCAGTATTTACCTACGGACCAGTAGTTACCTACGGACCAGTAGTTACCTTTTGACCAGTAGTTACCTTTTGACCAGTAGTTACCTTTTGACCAGTAGTTACCTACGGACCAGTAGTTACCTACGGACCAGTAGTTACCTACGGACCAGTAGATACGGACCCGTAGTTACCTATGGACCAGTAGTTACGGACCAGTAGTTACGGACCAGTAGTTACCTTTGGACCAGTTGTTACCTACGGACCAGTATTTACGGACCAGTAGTTACAGACCAGTAGTTACCTACGGACCAATAGTTACCTACAGACCAGTACTTACGGACCAGTGTTCAGACCAGTAGTTACGGACCAGTAGTTACGGACCAGTTAGTTTACCTACTGACCATATTTCCTATGGACCAGTATTTACGGACCAGTAGTTACGGACCAGTAGTACCTACGGACCAGTAGTTACCTACGGACCAGTATTACGGACCAGTAGTTTACTGGACCAGTAGTTACGACCAGTAGTTACCTACGGACCAGTAGTTCGGACCAGTAGTTACGGACCAGTAGTTACCAGACCAGTAGTTACCTACGGACCAGTAGTTACGGACCAGTAGTTATGTAGACCGTATCGACCAGTAGTTACCTACGGACCAGTAGTTACGGACCAGTAGTTACAGACCAGTAGTTACGGACCAGTAGTTACGGACCAGTAGTTATGTACGGACCAGTAGTTACGGACCAGTAGTTACCTACGGACCAGTAGTTATGGACCAGTAGTTACGGACCAGTAGTTACGGACCAGTAGTTACGGACCAGTAGTTACAGACCAGTAGTTACGGACCAGTAGTTACGGACCAGTAGTTACCTACGGACCAGTAGTTACCTATGGACCAGTATTTACCTATGGACCAGTATTTACGGACCAGTAGTTACCTACGGACCAGTAGTTATGGACCAGTAGTTACGGACCAGTAGTTACGGACCAGTAGTTACGGACCAGTAGTTACAGACCAGTAGTTACGGACCAGTAGTTACGGACCAGTAGTTACCTACGGACCAGTAGTTACCTATGGACCAGTAGTTACCTACGGACCGGTAGTTACGGACCAGTAGTTACCTTTGGACCGGTAGTTACCTATGGACCAGTAGTTACCTATGGACCAGTAGTTACCTACGGACCAGTAGTTACCTACGGACCAGTAGTTACCAATGGACCAGTAGTTACGGACCAGAAGTTACAGACCAGTAGTTACCTACGGACCAGTAGTTACGGACCAGTAGTTACCTATGGACCAGTAGTTACGGACCAGTAGTTACCTACGGACCAGTAGTTACGGACCAGTAGTTACCTACGGACCAGTAGTTACGGACCAGTAGTTACAGACCAGTAGTTACGGACCAGTAGTTACAGACCTAGTTCAGACCAGTAGTTACCTACGGACCAGTAGTTACCTACGGACCAGTAGTTACCTACGGACCAGTAGTTACCTACGGACCAGTAGGTACCTACGGACCAGTAGGTATGGACCAGTATTTACCTAGAGACCAGTATTTACCTACGGACCAGTAGTTACCTACGGACCAGTGGTTACTTACGGACCAGTTGTTACCTACGGACCAGTATTTACCTACGGAACAATAGTTACTTACGGACCAGTTGTTACCTACGGACCAGTAGTTACCTACGGACCAGTAGTTACAGTAGTTACCTTTGGACCAGTAGTTACCTATGATGCAGATGACTCTGACTGAGTACAAAAACAAGGACAACAGTTTCCACGACTATTCAGATACAGACCCAGATGTCAGCAGGACACAGACAAAGTCATACCACCAATCAATCAAGGTTTTTGACAAAGCCTTAAAGGGGCAGTTCAAGGTGTATGACAAAGCCTTAAAGGGGAAATTCAAGGTGTTTAACAAGGCCTTAAAGGGGCAGTTCAAGGTGTATGACAAAGCCTTAAAGGGGAAATTCAAGGTGTATGACAAAGCCTTAAAGGGGCAATTCAAGGTGTTTAACAAAGCCTTAAAGGGGCAGTTCAAGGTGTATGACAAAGCCTTAAAGGGGCAATTCAAGGTGTATGACAAAGCCTTAAAGGGGCAATTCAAGGTGTTTAACAAAGCCTTAAAGGGGCAGTTCAAGGTGTATGACAAAGCCTTAAAGGGGCAATTCAAGGTGTATGACAAAGCCTTAAAGGGGCAATTCAAGGTGTATGACAAAGCCTTAAAGGGGCAATTCAAGGTGTATGACACAGCTTTAAAGGGGCAATTCAAGTTGTATGACAAAGCCTTAAAGGGGCAATTCAAGGTGTATGACAAAGCCTTAATGGGGCAATTCAAGGTGTATGACAAAGCCTTGAAGGGGCAATTCAAGGTGTATGACAAAGCCTTAAAGCTGCAATTCAAGGTGTATGACAATGCCTTAATGGGGCAATTCAAGGTGTATGACAAAGCCTTAAAGGGCCAATTCAAGGTGTAAGCCTTAAAGGGGCAATCTGCAGTTTCTACATCCATTTTTGAAGAATATATCTTAGAAATGCCTCATGAGCTTAGTTCAACTGTTGTACCCCATCAGAACTTAAAATAGGCATGTTTTACTCCAATGTGTGTACACAAAGTAAATGTAAACAAATACTATATAACCTCAACAAGGTTAAAACTATAATTTTGAAATCATAGACGGTTAGTCCTTGTTTATAGCTTTATCTACACATTTTAGAGTGGTTACATTTCTCCAGCCCCATCCCTCAGCTTTGTACCGAAAGATGGGCTTTGTTATTGTTTTCAACTGCTGATTGCCGCTTTAAGATGTTGTTAATACATCTAACAATGCTCTGTTCGGGAAGGGCAAACAATTGTGTGACATCTCTGCTACCTCAATGGACATAGAACACAGATTAAATGAGGGTAGATGCCTCTCTGAATACTCTGCCCACTGAATGACGTGGAACACTACTGCATCGATATGGCTCCTGTGACCTTGTGTTCACAGACAGGGTTTTTCACATTGATCGGACGGTTTATCCTATAAACTTTATCCTCTGAGTTTATGGTCTGATCTCAAGTGTAGATTTTTTACTAGAAATGTGTAAATCCTCTTGACAATATGTAGGAGGGTCCTCTTCACAATATGTAGGAAGGTCCTCTTGACAATATGTAGGAGACTCCTCTTTACAATATGTAGGAGACTTCTCTTGACAATATGTAGGAGGGTCCTCGTGACAATATGTAGGAGGGTCCTCTTTACAATGTGTAGGAGACTCCTCTTCACAATATGTAGGAGACTCCTCTTTACAATATGTAGGAGACTTCTCTTGACAATATGTAGGATGGGTCCTCTTTACAATATGTAGGAGGGTCCTCTTTACAATATGTAGGAGACTCCTCTTTACAATATGTAGGAGGGTCCTCTTGACAATATGTAGGAGGGTCCTCTTGACAATATGTAGGAGGGTCCTCTTGCAAATGTAGAGAGGCCTCTTGCAATATGTAGGAGGGTCCTCTTGACAATATGTAGGAGACTCCTCTTTACAATATGTAGGAGACTCCTCTTTACAATATGTAGGAGACTCCTCTTTACAATATGTAGGAGACTCCTCTTTACAATATGTAGGAGGGTCCTCTTGACAATATGTAGGAGACTCCTCTTTACAATATGTAGGAGACTCCTCTTTACAATATGTAGGAGGGTCCTCTTTACAATATGTAGGAGGGTCCTCTTCACAATATGTAGGAGACTCCTCTTGACAATATGTAGGAGGGTCCTCTTCACAATATGTAGGAGACTCCTCTTTACAATATGTAGGAGACTCCTCTTCACAATATGTAGGAGGGTCCTCTTTACAATATGTAGGAGGGTCCTCTTTACAATATGTAGGAGACTCCTCTTTACAATATGTAGGAGGGTCCTCTTGACAATATGTAGGAGGGTCCTCTTCACAATATGTGGCGCAGTGGTCTAGGGCATCGCAGTGCTAGCTGCGCCACCAGAGTCTCTGGGTTCACGCCCAGGCTCTGTCGCAGCCGGCCGCAACCGGGAGGTCCGTGGGGCGACGCACAATTGGCATAGCGTCGTCCGGGTTAGGGAGGGTTTGGCCGGTAGGGATATCCTTGTCTCAGTATGTAAAATGTAGTAAAAATGTATGCACTCTACTGTAAGTCGCTCTGGATAAGAGCGTCTGCTAAATGACTAAAATGTAAAATGTAAATGTAAATGTAGGAGACTCCTCTTTACAATATGTAGGAGACTCCTCTTCACAATATGTAGGAGGGTCCTCTTTACAATATGTAGGAGGGTCCTCTTCACAATATGTAGGAGACTCCTCTTTACAATATGTAGGAGGGTCCTCTTGACAATATGTAGGAGACTCCTCTTCACAATATGTAGGAGACTCCTCTTCACAATATGTAGGAGGGTCCTCTTTACAATGTGTAGGAGACTCCTCTTCACAATATGTAGGAGACTCCTCTTTACAATATGTAGGAGACTTCTCTTGACAATATGTAGGAGGGTCCTCTTTACAATATGTAGGAGGGTCCTCTTTACAATATGTAGGAGACTCCTCTTTACAATATGTAGGAGGGTCCTCTTTACAATATGTAGGAGACTCCTCTTTACAATATGTAGGAGGGTCCTCTTGACAATATGTAGGAGGGTCCTCTTGACAATATGTAGGAGGGTCCTCTTGACAATATGTAGGAGACTCCTCTTTACAATATGTAGGAGACTCCTCTTTACAATATGTAGGAGACTCCTCTTTACAATATGTAGGAGGGTCCTCTTGACAATATGTAGGAGACCCCTCTTTACAATATGTAGGAGGGTCCTCTTGATAATATGTAGGAGGGTCCTCTTGACAATATGTAGGAGACTCCTCTTCACAATATGTAGGAGGGTTCTCTTGACAATATGTAGGAGACTCCTCTTCACAATATGTAGGAGACGCCTCTTTACAATATGTAGGAGGATCCTCTTGACAATATGTAGGAGGGTCCTCTTCACAATATGTAGGAGGGTCCTCTTGACAATATGTAGGAGACTCCTCTTTACAATATGTAGGAGACTCCTCTTTACAATATGTAGGAGACTCCTCTTCACAATATGTAGGAGACTCCTCTTTACAATATGTAGGAGGGTCCTCTTCACAATATGTAGGAGACT